>NW_027466971.1:117500-212500 GCF_046128005.1 Genypterus blacodes
ATTTGGTTCATTTCTCAGTCACCGACCTGCCGGCGCGAGGTTATGTCGTCATGGAGGAGATCCGACGTCAAGGGAAACTGTGTGACGTCACTCTGAAGGTACGAGCGCGCGGCCGGAGGCTGAGTTAGCCTGCGAGTCTTCAGCTAGCTCAATTAGCTTCGGTAGCAGTTTAGCGTGCTAACCTTGTCATTAAACGCTGATCACGCTAACGGAGCTAACAGCGTATTAGCTGGCGTGACAGCTAAGTGGTTGGAAGAGGACGTCACACCATCCAAGTTAACCTGATTCGGCCTCTTGCTGAACTTTGACCCGCTGTAGCTCTGCTGTCCAATCAGCCCGCTGATATCAAGACAGCAGACCGATGAAGAGTAACAACAACAGATGGTCTTCATCAGACCACTGTGAGGTCTTCATCATCATCATGTGTTCCGTTTGTAGGTCAAACAGCTGAGTGTGTCTCAGTTCTATGGGACCCCTTGAGGATCCCAGCCCTGATGTCGGTTCCGGTCCAGCTGCTTTATTAACTCATCTCTGGTCTCTTCAGGTCGGGGACCATAAGTTCAGCGCTCACCGCATCGTGCTGGCAGCATCCATCCCATATTTCCACGCCATGTTCACCAACGACATGGTGGAGTGTAAACAGGACGAGATCCTCATGCAGGGCATGGACCCCAGGTAGAGACCAGGCCACTGTAGGTGCCCACATGCCAGTACAGGCCCTCTGACCTCTGACCTCTGACCTGTGGCTCTCTGCAGTGCTCTGGAGACCCTGATCAACTTCGCATACAGCGGTCACGTGGCCATCGACCAGCAGAACGTGCAGTCTCTCCTGATGGGCTCCAGCTTCCTGCAGCTGCAGAACGTGAAAGATGCCTGCTGCTCCTTCCTGCAGGAGAGGTGGGTCAGGTTTTCTGCTCAGTGCGCTCTGCTCCTCACCTTCAGTCTTTATGTGAACCTTGAACTTGACTCACTGTTGCTGGGTGTTTAGGCTGCACCCAAAGAACTGTCTGGGCGTGCGTCAGTTTGCAGAGACCATGATGTGCACCACGCTGTACGACTCGGCCAACAGCTTCCTCCACCGCCACTTTGTGGAGGTGTCTTTATCGGACGAGTTCCTGGGCCTGAGGACAGAGGAGGTGCTGGAGCTCGTCGGCTGTGACGAACTCAACGTGAAAGCAGAGGAGCAGGTGAGTCAGCTTTACGCCAACATGTCTGAAACCACAAGGTGTCTTCAGAAACAGGTTTTACAGTCAGCCATCATGTCAACACAATCAGTGAGTGCAGGCTCCTGGGGGCTCCTGGGGGCTCCTTGAGGCTCCTGGGGGCTCCTTGAGGCTCCTTGGGGCTCCTGGGGGCTCCTTGGGGCTCCTGGGGGCTCCTTGGGGCTCCTGGGGGCTCCTGGGGGCTCCTTGGGGCTCCTGGGGGCTCCTTGGGGCTCCTGGGGGCTCCTTGGGGCTCCTGGGGGCTCCTGGAAACATCAACGGAATGTTTGGGACTGGAGGAGAATCTGCTGGAGTTTCCTCCAGCTGTTGTTGTGGCATGATGAAGCACAGATGGACGCTGACGTCCTGTGCTGACACATGTCATCATTTATCATGCATCATGTTCATCACATCCACACACACACACACACACACGTTGGAGCTCAGCAGTGATTTTGGTACCAGTGAGACGGCGGTATCCCAGCATGCCGCTGGCTGACGCACTGTGTGGTCTGTGCAGGTGTTCGAGGCTGTGTTGGCGTGGGTTCATCATGACAGAGACCAGCGGGAGGCACTGCTGCCTGAGCTGCTCTCCAAGATCAGACTTCCTCTCTGCAGACCTCAGTTCCTGTCTGACCGCGTCCAGCAGGACGAGCTCGTCCGCTGCTGCCACAAATGCAGGTGAGCCACAGGAGAAGCTGCATGTTTCAGGGCAGCGTGGGAGGAGCCAAGCTTCAGGGTCACAGCTTTGTTTGCCTTCTTGAGGTGAGGATGAAACCCAGGTCTTGTGCTGTTTAATTGGCTTCTTCACTTTGGAAACACACTCATTCTCTGTTGAATTGATTGTGAGACTTCACTGTAAGCTTGTGAACTGTGCCCCGGTCTGACACGCTACAGGCAGGAGAACAGGGACGACTCAGGGCCTTGGCCTGGTTAGGACCCTGTTGCTGTGGTAACCGCAGATGCCCTGAGTTCATGTTGGATGACAGATCAGGTCTAATGTCTCTGCTTCGCCTCTAATATGAGCTCAGAATGTTTCCTTCATTTGAATCAAAGGGAAACAGCTGGTATGACATCACCTTTGTTCATACGTGCAAATGTGTCCGGTGAAGTTTTACTGCATTTCCCTCACATTTCCTTTGAGTTGTTGACGAGCTTTAAGATCAGAACCACAGGATGTAGGTCCCAGGAGGCGGAGCCTGAAGAAGGTGTAGATAGAGGTAGACATTAGGTGTGAAGGTCTGGATGGAGGTTCAGGGCCCGGCTGTGGAGACACCAGTGTGAGGGAGCGTCGACCTGAATGAGACACTTTAGATCAACCTCTGCATTTCATTTACTCAACAATCACTTATTCACCTGAAGAAAGTGGAAACATATCAGAGTTTTTGATTCCATAAATCAAATGTTTGGTTTCCTCAGGGATCTGGTTGATGAAGCCAAAGACTTCCACTTGATGCCGGAGCGGCGTCCTCATCTCCCCGCCTTCAAGACCAGACAGCGCTGCTGCACGTCCATCACTGGACTCATCTACGCCGTGGGAGGACTCAACAGCTCCGGTTTGTGCTTTCTCATTTCCTGTCTGACATGTTGAAGGAATGAAGACCTGGATGTTTTGCCGTTGCCATGACGTCACTGAGGGATGCGGGGTTGTTCCACACACAGGCGATTCCTTAAACGTGGTCGAAGTGTTCGATCCAGTCGGGAACTTCTGGGAGCGCTGTCAGCCAATGAGGACGGCTCGCAGCAGAGTGGGCGTGGCTGTCTTTAATGGACTGTTGTATGCCATCGGTGGGTATGACGGCCAATCCCGTCTCAGCACGGTGGAGGTGTATAACCCGGAGACAGACGGCTGGACGCGAGTGTCCAGCATGAACAGCCAACGCAGGTGAGGAGGGAGAGAAGAAGATCAGATTAAGATCAATGCTGATCAATCATTCAGACCTGATGGTTTTATAGTGATTGATTTAATGGTCGATCAACATTGACTTCTGTATGTTCTGTGCCTTTTCCTGCACAGCGCCATGGGAACCGTTGTGATTGACGGCCACATCTACGTGTGCGGCGGCTACGACGGCAAATCATCTCTGAGCTCCGTGGAGTGTTACTCTCCAGACACAGACAGGTCACACACTGATCCTCTTCCTCTCGCTCTGTGTGAGCCGCTTCCTTGTAGGCGTGGACAGTATGCAAATGAGCCAGGGCTCTGATTGGCTGTCATTGGCTGGCATGCAGACGAGCAGAGAAACAAAGGTGGGACCCTTTAACCTTTGACCTGTTGTTGGTCCCTGCAGGTGGACTGTGGTGACGGACATGAGTGCCAGCCGCAGTGCTGCTGGAGTGACCGTCTTTGATGGACGCATTTTCGTCTCTGGCGGCCATGACGGTTTACAGATATTCAACACGGTGTGTGTGTGTGACACTCAGCAGTCTGACCTGAGACCTCTCTCTCTCTCTCTCTGTCTCTCTCTCTCTGTCTCTCTGTCTCTCTCTCTCTCTCTCTCTCTGTCTCTCTCTCTCTGTCTCTCTGTCTCTCTCTCTCTCTCTCTCTCTCTCTCTCTCTCTCTGTCTCTCTGTCTCTCTCTCTCTCTCTCTCTCTCTCTCTGTCTCTCTCTCTGTCTCTCTCTCTCTGTCTCTCTCTCTCTGTCTCTCTCTCTCTCTCTCTCTGTCACTGTCTCTCTCTCTGTCTCTCTCTCTGTCTCTCTCTCTGTCTCTCTCTCTCTGTCTCTCTCTCTCTCTCTCTGTCACTGTCTCTCTCTCTGTCTCTCTCTCTCTCTCTCTCTCTGTCTCTCTCTCTCTCTCTCTCTGTCTCTCTCTCTCTCTGTCACTGTCTCTCTCTCTGTCTCTCTCTCTCTCTCTCTGTCTCTCTCTCTCTGTCTCTCTCTCTCTGTCACTGTCTCTCTCTCTGTCTCTCTCTCTCTCTGTCTCTCTCTCTCTCTCTGTCACTGTCTCTCTCACTGTCTCTCTGTCTCTCTCTCTCTGTCTCTCTCTCTCTGTCTCTCTCTCTCTCTGTCTCTCTCTCTCTCTCTCTGTCACTGTCTCTCTCTCTGTCTCTCTCTCTCTCTCTCTCTCTCTGTCTCTCTCTCTGTCTCTCTCTCTCTGTCACTGTCTCTCTCTCTGTCTCTCTCTCTCTCTGTCTCTCTCTCTCTCTGTCTCTCTCTGTCTCTCTCTGTTTCTCTCTCTCTCTCTGTCACTGTCTCTCCTCTGTCCCCCTCAGGGACCCCATGTTCTCCTCCTCCTCCTCTTCAGCTCTGTAGGTCTCTAATGGACCCTTATGGATCCATGTTGTTGTTTCTTCTACAGCACAAAGACAGAAGTTCTATCCCTCCACAATAAAAGCTCAGTGTATCTCCTGGATTCACTCAGTGAGCTGTGGGATGATGTAATGAGGCTAACACCTCCTCACATGACAACATGATCCATGACCCACAGAGGGTTCAGGGTCAAAGGTCATGGGTCTGTGCTCCCCGTTTTGCCTTTAATTGCAGAAAAGTGTTGGTCAACAATCTCCAGTGTTTCATTGCTGCTGTTCCTCCTTCATCCTCTAGGTGGAGTACTACAATCATCACACCAACTGCTGGCACCCGACAGCAGCCATGATGAACAAGCGTTGTCGGCACGGCGCGGCGGCGCTGGGCAGCCACATGTACGTGGCGGGAGGTTACGACGGTTCGGGCTTCCTCAGTGGCGCTGAGATCTTCAGCTCGGCCTCAGCACAGTGGAGCCACCTGGTGGCCATGAACACGCGGCGCAGCAGGGTGTCGCTGGTGGCCACGTCGGGTCGGCTGTACGCTGTGGGCGGCTACGACGGACAGTCCAACCTGAGCTCTGTGGAGATGTACAACCCCGACACCAACCGCTGGACGTTCATGGCACCCATGGCTTGCCACGAGGGCGGGGTCGGCGTGGGGTGTATACCTCTGCAGCCCGCCTAAACCGGCCAATCGCAGCCTGAGGATTACAGAAGCGATACCGGCTGGCCGCAGGACACCAGGAAGTTGCGGCAAATAAAGCCACGCCCACTTTGACGTGGCTGAGGTTGAGCTTTAGTTTGTCTCCAGCCAGTCTGAAGATTCAGACCGGGACCAGCTGACGTGTCAGGCCGGTGCATTATGGGTAAAATGTTTTAGTCTTGGGAGGCTAACAGAGCTGCAGTTAGCAAGTGTGTGAACTCAAATCATTCTTATTGATTTGCTACTTAAATGTCCATGGAACATAAAGAAAACAAAGCTGCTTACATGAAACCAGACCAACTTTAAGACAAACAGGAAACAGGAAGCCGGGACCTGGGGGGGTCGTGACCTCAGGGCGTCCTGGTTTACAGTCAGATGAGATGTGATGAATGTTTGCTGCTCTTTACTTTGACACTGAAATGAGATGAAATGTTTCTATTAAAGCCTCGATGCTGAAACTGAAGGAAACATGGAGTTTGTCTGCAGGTTTTTATTCTGTAGGTGATCTGGGGGTCTGGTGTTGTGGTACTTTGTAACGTTTACAGGTGGGATTCACCTGTGTGTGTATGTGTGTGTGAGAAATCTTCAATCTTCATTTATTGATTAACAAACAATTGGTTGCTAGTAAAGCAAAAATCCAAAGAACTCAAACTGATCAATAAAACACTGAGTAAAGTTTGAAGTGATGGTTTGAATCTCTTTAATCCAGCTGTTCACACACTCACTCACTCACTCACTCACTCTCACACACACACACTCACTCTCACACACACACACTCACTCACACACACACACTCACTCACTCTCTCACTCTCACACACACACACTCACTCTCACACACACACACTCACTTTCTCACACACACACACTCACTTTCTCACACACACACACTCACTCTCTCACACACACACACACTCACTCTCACACACAGCAGGGGTCTGTTTTATCTGAATAATCATGATGATCCAGAAAGTGACATTGATCCCTCAGGATGTCTGCTGGGCCAAGTCCTGCTCCTCAGATCCTCCACAGACAGGCGAGCTCATGGCTCTGCGGGTCCTGGTCCTGGTCCTGGAGCTTTGGTCCTGCAGTCTGGAGCAGTAGCAGCCCTGGAAGATAGAAGTGTTAGGTTCTTAGTTATTTCTGTGCCTGTCCTGATCCCAGGTCCTGCAGTCTCACTGGGACCTGTTCTGTGAGTGAGGTGCAAGTCCGAATGAGGGTCTGGACTCACAGCAGCTCGGCAGGCTGGACCCGGCTCTCCTCTCGGTCCAGGATGCCGTGATACAAGCCGATTTCCTGCTCTAGACGCCGCTTGTTGCTCAGCAGTGTGTCGTAGTCGTACCGCTGCTGTTCGATCTCGCCTCGCACGTCGGCAAGCTCCGCCTCCAGCTTGGCCACCACCGAGCCCACATTCTGCAGCTCCACGTGGTGCCAGTGCTTGGCATCACTCAGGGAGTTCTTCAGACCACGTTTCTAACGTGACAGAACAGAACAAAGGTCACATCTCTCTCAGGTGAACGTCTCTAATCCAGATAAATCATCCAAACTTACACTTCTGACCCTCAATGCTGTCCACATGTTGCTTCTTATTGATCTCTCATTGTCTGGACCTTCATAAGCCTTGAAGACATTTATTACGGTACGAGCTCCTGCTTTGTCCTTTAGGGGGCGCTGCACTATAACTCAGTGGTCATGCTGGTTCAGAGCATGTGTGTGTGTGTGTGTGTGTGTGTCTGAGCTCACCAGCGCCCTCATGGACTCCATGTCAGCCTGCAGTCTCTGGATCTGACCACCAGCATCAGAACACTCCAGCCTCAGAGCCTCTACCTGCTCCTCCTCAGGACTCAGCCTGCTGCTGACACACTGCGCCTGCACACACACACACACGCACACACACACACACACACACACACACACGCACACGCACACGCACACACACGCACACACACACATACACACACACTTACAATACCAAACAATGGAGAACACAGGGAATCTGCTAGCCCAGCATAGCACAGAGGCTGCTGTGTGTGCAGCTGGACTCAGGACAGGACAGGTGTCCCCCCTACCTTGCACTCCTGGTCCCCGTGGGCCTCTGCCCGGTTTCTCTCTGTGGCCTCCTCCCAGTGGTCTCGTACGTAGGCCAGGATTCGGTCCAGACTGGTTTCTATGGGTGAGTCGGGTTGGTCCGGCTCCCCTCCAGCCATGTGACTGTAGAGGACTCGGACGTCCTGGACAGACAACAGGACAGACGGTTGATGGATGAGATTGCGTTTAAACAAATACACAGAGCTCAGTTTCTGTGGTGATTTTGACCTTTGACCTGCTCGTGTTTGTGCTCCAGGCTGCGTAGCTCCGCCTTCATGTCGTCCATCTGCCCCTGTAGCTCCGCCTTTGTCAGGTCGGCATCGTCGATCACTTTGTACAGCGAGCCGATCTCATCCTGCACCTCCTTCCTCAACGACTCCTCACTTTCATACCTGCAGGAAGAGGACAGGGTCAGGGGTCAGGGGTCAGGGTCGAGGGTCAATCACACCACAGCTCCTTCCTCCTCGTCTTCCCCCTCCTTCTCTGTAGAGTGTATGAGTGACCTCTGACCTTTCCTTGAAGTCCTCAGCATTGCCCTGGACGTTTTCTGTCTGCAGCATCAGCCGAGCGTTTTCCAGGATGGCGTCGCTCACCTGCAGGATGCCAAAGCTTAGCGTAGCAGCTAACACAGCAAACACAGGTACGCTAACCTAGCTACTAGGCTCCTCCTCCTCCTACCTGCCTGTAGACCTCCTCCCACTCCTTCCTTAGGGGTCCCCAGGCCCCGGTGCTGGACGCCTTGCGGTCCAGGCAGAGGCGGATCTGCTCCTCCAGCTGTTGGTTGAGGTCCTCCAGCGCTCTCACTTTGTCCCTGTACTCCATCAGACAGCCGTTCAGGCCTGCAGAGGGGGCGGAGCTGTGGCCGGGGGCCCGCGGCGCAGCGGCTGGCACGCTGCTCCTGAGTCCCTGCAGGAAGACGCTGCTTATTCCCAGGGCTCTCCGAGATACCCGCGTCCCGGGCCCGGCCCCTCTGTCCACAGGGGGGCCAGAGCCAACAAACGTCCCCGCAGCTGGACCGCATCCAGAGGACGAACGCTCAGGACAAGGAGCTCCTAGAAACGAGGAGCGGCGTCTGGACAGAGGCATGATGGGGCAGCAGTTCTGAGCCCCCCAGCAGCTGAGGCCCTGGATTTATGGAAGAGGGGCCTTCTGGAAACACCAAGCTCCGCCCCTTTGTTTGTGTTCTGTTCCAGCTGCCTCAGCAGGGACACAGAGTCAGGAAGAGTCCAACACACACACACACACACACACACACACACACACACACACACACACAGTCCAACACAAACACACTCTCACACACACACACACACACACACACACACACTCAGTCCAACACACACAGTCAAACACACACACACACTCTCACACTCACACACACTCACACAGCCCAAAACACACACACCGAACTGTGTGTGAGTGTGTGTGTGTGTGTGTGTGTGTGTGAGTGTTAGTGTTAGTTCCAGTTATGTGTTTTGACTCAAACAGCTGAATCATTCGTTTGATTCTCATTTTCACCCTAAATTTAAACTTGAACTTGATTTCTTCTTCTTCTTCTTCTTCTTCTTCTCCAGTCCTGGTGTTGTGATGAATTAATGCATTATTTTAATCCACCTGTAGGATCACCATAGCAACGTGGGGGTTGCTTTTGGTTTAAACTGACATGTCGACACACAGGAAGTCACAGGCACACAGGAAGTGGTTGATGTTGACAGTGCAGCTAAAAAGAAAAACATGATGAAGATTGTGATGATGGGGAGGACGGTGAAAAGCTGAGACACATTTTGCCCAGTCTCTGGGCCACACCTCCCACACTGAGAACCACATGTCTGTCACACACACACAGACACACACAGAGACACACACACACAGACACACACAGAGACACACAGAGACAGACAGACACAGACACACACACACACACACACACACACACACACACAGACAGACAGACAGACAGACACACACACACACACACACACACACACAGACAGACAGACAGACACAGACAGACAGACACACACACACACACACACACAGTGTGATCAGCTCCTCCTGAGTCTCACTTCTCTTTCTGTTTGTTTTTCTGCTTTGTTTTTATCGCAACAGAGAGACAGACACAGAGACCCAGAGACCCAGAGACAGAGACAGAGACAGAGACAGAGACAGAGAGACACTGAGACACAGAGACACTGAGACACAGAGACACAGACAGAGACAGAGACAGAGACACAGAGACAGAGACAGACACAGACACAGACACAGACACAGACACAGACAGAGACACAGACACAGACACAGACAGAGACAGAGACACAGAGACACAGAGTCACAGAGACACAGAGTCACAGAGACACAGACACAGACAGAAATGCTATGCTGTCCTCTGATCTCTTGAAGTGAGGAGATTGCATCATTTTCAGAAGTTTCATCTCAGCGTTTATCATTCTGACATGAAAGTAACACTTAGTTTACATTCGGTGTTCAAAACCACATAACAACACATGCTAACGTGTTAGCACTGCTGATGAAGCGTCAGTCTAAGTATGACCTGCTACATTCTGCATGCATGTCATCATCACTAACATGCTGCAGCTTAATTGCATCTAGATTGAAGCATGCAGCTGAGCCTGATCAAAGCTGAGCCTAATTGTACAGTTTGTAATTTTATATAAGTCCAGCAACACTTCAGCCTTCGACTCAAACCATCTGGACTGGAGACATCAAAGCGTGATGAAAGCATGATGAAAGCGTGATGAAAGCATGATGTTACTTCACACTCTTCTGTCGACATCACAGCGAAACCACAGTGGCTGTGTGAGCTGCAGCAACAACAGGAAGTAGCTCACTTCCTGGCAGTCAGAGTGACAGGGCCTGCGAGGTTTCACTCTCTGACATCACCGAGGCTCTGGTCGATGGCTGTTTGTGGAGGACACCTTTGGCTAAAGTCGGCATGCAGCGATTGAGCCTTAACATGTGGAACAAATCACGGCGAAACCGCTGGCCCACAAAGACGTAGAGGAAAGGGTTGATGCAGGCGTGTGTGTAGGCGAGGCTCTTCAGCACCTGCTCCACCACATCCAAGCGCTTCACCTCCTCGCAGTCCGTTATGGTCATGTTGAAGGCCTGTGTCGCCTGCATGACCAAGACACCGCTGTACGGCAACTGGGAGAGGACAAACAACACCACCACGGCCAAGATGACTCGCATGGCCTTGTGCTTCTGGAAGTTTCGACTCTTTAGCAGTTTGGCGAAGATGATGCTATAGCAGAACCCCATGACGATGAAGGGCAGGCAGAAGCCCATGATGACTTGCAGCGACAGCACCAGGATCTTGGCACTGTTCCCCATGCTGGGCGGGTAAACCATCCTGCAGGAGTCCACCTCCTCAACGGGGACAACGGCAGCAAAGGTGAGCTCGGGCGTGGCCAGCAGCACGGCCACTAACCAGACGGCGACGCACACCGGCACGCTACAGCGCCGACGCTTCTGTTTGGAGTTTTGCGCCTTGGTTGTTTGGACAATGACCACGTAGCGGTCTACGCTGATGCAGGTGAGGAGCAGCACACTACTGAACAGGTTGACCTTGTAGAGGGCAAAGTTGACCTTGCAGAGGGCGGAGCCAAAGCTCCAGCCGCCGGAGGCTTCGGCAGCCCACAGTGGCAGAGAGAACAGGAAGAGCAGGTCGGCCACGGCCAGGTTCAGCAGGTACACGTCCGTCATGGTCTTCAGCCGCCGACGCATATTCAGGTAGATGCAGACCACCGCCAGGTTTCCCAGTCCGCCCAGCACCACAATGCTCCAGAACAGCGGTGGCTCGTAGGCGCTGCGGAAAGCCCGAACTGTCTCCTTGTCGCACATCAGGTTTTCATCCTCGTTGTACTCGTAGTCGTAGTTTGCAGTGGGCGTGACGTTTGGGCCGAAGCCGAGTAAGTCCTGAAAACAAAGGAGAGCCGGTCACAGGTTTACTGATCACAGCCACCAATCAGCTTCTGCCTGGGCAGCGGCACCATTCGACCATTTTGTCTCAAAACAAACAAACTTTCTCTCTCTTTACCTCCTCCATCTCTGTCAGGTTGGTTGTTGGTTCCATTTCTCTGATGACTTCTGTAGTTTTCTTGCCGTCATTCAGATGAAACTTTACATGAGAAGACAAAAATAAGAAGCAAAAGTGGTTTAAATAAATATTATTGAAATCATCTTTCTGTCATGTTTGTGAAGGTCACAGGCTCAGTCTGGTGAAGGTCACAGGCTCAGTCTGGTGTAGGTCACACACTAACGCGTCGCTCTGACGCAGATTTACTTCTGCTTTCTGTCACATGTGCTCATGAGCCAATCAACTAAATATGAGTGAAAGTTTAACTCTAAACACTAAAGATACCTAAAGAAACATCATACATGAACACACACCAGGAGGTAAATACACACTAAACACACACACACGCACACATACACAGACGAAACACACACAGACACACACACACTAAACAAACACACTTAACACACACATACACACATTAAACACACACACACTAAACGCACACACACACACACATACACACATTAAACACACACACACTAAACACACACACACACAGACACACACAGAAACACACAAAAACACACTGAACACAGAAACACACTAAACACACACACACGCAGACACACGCACAGCGGCTCAGATTATAACTGATAATCAGGATGGTTTCTAAAAGAATGTTTAATATTTGGGATCCATGAGAAGCGGAGCTAAAGAATGATCAGTAATGTGGACAACAAGCAGCAGATTAATCTGCAAAGTAACTATTGTAACTAAAACTTTGTGTGTGTGTGTAAAATTGTCAAAGACTCACAGCTCGTCTGTTCTCCACCCGTCGCTCTGCAGACTGTCTCACTCTCACTGACTCACTTTGTGCCGCTGAAAAGAAGCGCGAAAGAGGAAGTGAAGAAGATCTGCATGTCTATCTGTTTGTCTGCCTGCATGTCTGCCTGTATATCTGTCTGTCTGCCCGCATGGGTTACGGGGGAGCGGGCTCAGATCCCTATGTCCCCACCGTCCCACCTCGACCCAAGGTAGCTTTATTAAAGAGTCCAATGGCCACAGGAAGAAAGGATTTCCTATGGCGCTCAGTAGTTCACCTGGGGGGAATGAGTGTGGGTGGGTGTTTTCATCATTGACACATTTACACCATTTAACAAGACACTAGCTGCATCATTCACGTGTTCTGGTGGAAAGGTTTGATCAGACAGAGCAGACTGAAGTCCAGCTGAGGGGCCGCGAGGCACTACAGTGTTACTGTGTGTTACTGTGAGGCACTACAGAGTTACTGTGAGGCACTACAGTGTTACTGTGTGTTACTGTGAGGCACTACAGTGTTACTGTGATGAACTGCAGTGTTACTGTGTGTTACTGTGAGGCAGTACAGTGTTACTGTGAGAAACTACAGTGTTACTGTGTGTTACTGTGAGGCAGTACAGTGTTACTGTGAGGCAGTACAGTGTTACTGTGAGGCACTACAGTGTTACTGTGAGGAACTACAGTGTTACTGTGTGTTACTGTGAGGCACTACAGTGTTACTGTGAGGCACTACAGTGTTACTGTGAGGAACTACAGTGTTACTGTGTGTTACTGTGAGGCACTACAGTGTTACTGTGAGGAACTACAGTGTTACTGTGTGTTACTGTGAGGCACTACAGTGTTGCCTGAAGTATCTCATCTGCCTCCTTCTCAAACTTCTCTCTGGTTCTCTTGTCGACTCCTCCCAGCTTGTAGATCAGCTAACTTGTGGTTGTGGATTTCCCAGAATTCATGTGGCCAATAACCATGTTGATGTGCTTTTTTCTGGAGCATGCCTACGTTCCCTCAGCACTATGTTCCCTCAGCCCTATGTTCCCACAGCCCTATGTTCCCTCGGACCTATGTTCCATCATTTCTAAGATTTTTTTCAAAATTAGGCCCTATGTTCCCTCATTTCTAAGATTTTTTTCAAAATTAGGCCCTATGTTCCCTCATTTCTAAGATTAGATAACCCTAACCCTAACCCTAACCCTTATTAGAAATGAGGGAACATAGGGCCTAATTTTGAAAAAAAAAATAGAAATGAGGGAACATAGGGCTGAGGGAACATAGGGCCAAATTTAGAAAAGAAATCTTAGAAATGAGGGAACATAGGGCTGAGGGAACATAGGGCCTTATTAGAAATGGGGGAACATAGGGCTGAGGGAACATAGGGCCTTATTAGAAATGGGGGAACATAGGGCTGAGGGAACGTAGGGCCTTATTAGAAATGAGGGAACATAGGGCTGAGGGAACATAGGGCCTAATTTTGAAAAAAATCTTAGAAATGAGGGAACATAGGGCTGTGGGATTTGGGCTAAGGGAACATTGTGTGTGTGTGTGCACACGTGCGCACACACACACACACACACGCACACACACAGTTTTAGTGTGGTGAGCAGATTGTGCCTTGGATTTTCTTTTTGTCATGTTTCAGCCGTGCTTTGGGTGTGTTTTTTTAGGACTGTGACCTCTGACCTTTGGTTGTGTGTGGGATGTTTGTGAGTTGCATAACAACAGAGGACAATGAAGTTGCACTGAGGAATTGTGGGAATGTGTTGTTGAGCACGTTCACACTCCAGCTGAGAGGCCACAGCAGAAAACACAGTAAAGATGGAGACGTTACTAAAGGCTGGTCAGTCAGAGTAACAGACGGATTATTCATCTTAATGTTCACTGGGATCAATGGAATTGATTGGATTGAGAATGTCCATGTTGTACTGTTTAATTGTATTTTGCCTTTCATCTTGGATTGAGAAATACTGTTAATAAGTGGTTGATAAATTGATTCACATCATCACGTCTCTGCTGTTGGAACTGTTGAGTTTGACCATATTCATTTCCATTTAACTGTGCTTGTCATTAAGAATTGTGTGATCTATGTCTAAGGGTTAACTATGATACAGAGAAGTCTGCTGACACAGAGATAGAGATTTTGATCTCAGGAAGCTTCAACTAAGGTGATCTACAACTGACAAGATCAGATTCTTCTTCTGTCCATATCAGGGAGGTTCGAAGTTCTCATGTTGAGTCAGTTGGTATGAGTGGACAATGCAAGACAATACAGAGCACTGTGTTGTTGAGTGGAACATCTATCAAAGGACAGTGATATCAAGTCCAGAGGTTTTCAGGATCAATGAGGGAATCAAGAGACGGAATGCATCACATGTGGTACATCAGGGATAATGCATGATGTGATCATTGGAAGGGGATCACTGGAAAAAGTGGTGATTGAATCATCTACAATGCACAGGATGCATGAAGAGGGATGTGCCAAGAGGAGGGGATCACCGACCTCCAACCAACACAAAGGAAGAAACACACCCACATTGGAACACTTTAAATTCTATGAAGATCTTGAGTTCGGGTTCATTGAGTGGAGGTGTGCACGGGACTGGGTTGCAGTCTGTGGACCACTGAAACTCATTTGGACCTCGGCTGAGACCATGAGACCTCAGCTGAGTTTTGCTCTGTATCACAAATTAAACCTCTTTTGCTTATTAAACAGCTTAAGTGAGATCTCTCAACTTGAAGTCCTTCTTGCCGCCCTGATGAAGTATTTTGAACACGACAGAACACTAAACTGGAATTCCTCATTTGGACATTTTTCTATGAAAATTTGTCTTCAACACACCAAGTGATTACACGCAGATCATAAACTAAATCTAAAACATTTATTTTTATGTTCAAATCATCTTGAGATATGAATTTGCCGGCGCGAACCCGCTGCATGTCTGCGCTCCTTCCGCCAGGGGGCGGTAGAATGTGCACAGTGCCAGAACGACAAAGAAGAAATTGCGGAAGTAAATTCTTTACTTCCGAGTTCGGTTGAGTTTTTAAATTTCGAAACTTAGTGTTGATGTTATCTGTCAGATTGGAGCTACGACGGTCTTTCTGGCTCGTTTGAATGACGTCACAGCTGCTCCGCTCAGATGTAAACAGCTAGCAGGTTAACGTTAGCACTGTCACTGTAAGTTTAGCATGCTAACGCTGTTAGCTTGTGTTTAAAGTCTTTAATCATCCTCTAGTCTGTCGATTCTTTCACATGATTCCAGCGTTTATGATTTGTTTTTAGTTTTTAATGAAAGACATTCCAGTTTTATTCAAAAAACAAACATGTTCTCATTTGTAATGGTGTCTGTGTTTAATGGTAAACATTATATAAAGATCTGAGAACATTCAGAAACAAAAGTCTAAAACGAATTTCAAAGCTGTTTTGGTGAAATCGTTGAATTAGAAAGCAGTTTAATTTCTAACTTTTTAGTCTCAGTTTCCATGTGTACAATAAATAGTGTAGAAATGATATTTAAACATTATCATTGTGTCATTAAAGATATTTCTGGATTGTATTTTTGGAATATTGAAAATGATTTGATCATAATTTCCAGATTTGATTGTGATTTCTTCTTTGTTCCGATTAGAACCTGGGCTGATGCTGACGTGGGCGTGGCAGGATGAAGAAGCAGTACTGTGTTGATGATGATGATGAAGATGTGGGCGTTGTGGCGGTGCACCCGCGGTTCAGGGACGTCAGCCCGGTGAGGCTCCAGATTGTGGGCGGAGCTGTGAACTCCAGGCTGTACTGCGGGGCAGTGGAGGGCCTGGCGGCGTCGGCGGCGGGCTTGGTCGAAGCCTTCCTGGTGGAGTTTTACCGCTGTAAATTCTGCCACTTCACCTGCGGCCTGAAGAGCATCATCTGCAGCCACCTGCAGAACAGCCACCACCACCTCCCTCTGTCCTGTCTGGGCGAGGCCAGCGAAGGGGGCGGGGCAGACGAGCTGGACGGTGCATCGAAGCAAAGTGAAGACGATGAGGAGAACATGAACTTCCTGCTGCCCATGTATGGCATGTTGGGCAACATGAGCCCCCCCCCCTGTGACATCAGCACAGATGGGGGGCTGCCAGTTGCACATACCTGTGAGGTACACCACACACACACACACACACACACACACACACACACACACACACACACACACTGTTTCTACCAGAACACGTGAATGCTGCAGCTAGTTATCAATCATATTACAAAAGAGTTACTGTCTGCAGTTCAAGTGGAGAACTCCTCTCTTGGTGTCAGGAGCAGGAGGAGGAGGACAGACACCAGAGCTGTCAGCATACATGGGGCACCAGGAGTCAGGCTCAGCTGAGCCAATCAGCAATTAGGAGCCATTTGTTTACTTAGAGATGTGATATATATGATACAACAAGCCAGCATGCTAACATGCTAAGCTACGAGCAGCAGGATGAACATTTATACAACAAACATACTAATTAAACCTTTTTTATGTATACCCTCTGTCTGCTGCATTGCATTGTAGGAATGTCACGTTGATTGAAGACACACATGCTGCAACCTTTACATTCTTTTACTTCATGGTTGCACAGGTCAGCACTCTGTTTGAGGGGGAAGAGGAAGAGTCCTCCATCTTCCCTCTGAGGGGGGGCTCTGTAGAACTGTCCATCCACCCCCCTGCCACCCAGGAGGAGATGGCGCAGTCTGCTCACCTCATGACTCTAGGCCTTTGTCGCATCGCCAATGCTAGGCCTCCTCCTCCTCTTCCTCCTCCTCCTGCCCCTCCCACTCGGTTCGATCAGCCATGCCCGCAGCCCGACAGCTGTCCCCAACAGCCGCCGCCGTTGGACAACCTGATGGAGAGCGTGGTGGACCAGGGTCCACGGGCCAGAGCAGAACCGCTCCACAGACAGAGCCTGCAGTGCCTCCTGTGCCCTCTAACCCTGTCGTCCAAGTGCCTGCTGGACATCCACGAGAGATCTCACCAGGCTAACCCTAACACGGGCGGGTTCAGCTGCCCATGCTGCCGCCAAGAGGAGAACAGCTGGGAGGGGCTGGAGCTGCACTGGACCAATCACTACAGGAAGAAGAAGAGGAGGAGGAGGGGGGAGGAGACCAGGAAAAAGGAGGAGAACAATAAAAAGCAGAAAAGAACTGTTTGCCAGCGAGCCTTCCATAACGCGGCGCAGGAAGTGGAGGACGCAGCACACCTGACTGTCCGGGGCCGCCATCACACCAGGAACACTCAATCAGATGGATGCAGGGGCCTTCAGAAGCAGACAGGGCTTCCTGACAGGTAGGCCTGGCCCTGACCCTGATCTTCACATCATGTTCATGCATCATATGACCCCCACACACCAAATGTCACTAACAGGTGTTTTCTTTCCAGTCAGACCATTCCAGCTCAAGGCCCGGGAGGCGTGGCCACACTGACCACACCCTCACCCAGATGGAAGAAAACTGGAAGAGCAGAAGACAAACAGAAGAACAAAGCAACGCATTCATCAACGAAAGAAACAAAGGACTTCTGCTGCTCACTGTGTCACAGGTAACAGCATTACCCATAATCCATCTGTGTCACAGGTCACTCCATTTGACAGCTGTGGTTCTATTCATCTTCACAGGACGTTCAGCAGTAAGCTCACTCTGCGGCGCCACCTTGGCGTCCACAGTGGAGACAAGACGTTCTCATGTCCTCACTGTGCTTACAGCAGCAGACTGAAGGCTTCACTGTTACAGCACCTGCGCACACACACAGGTACCTCCATACACACACACACACAGGTACCTACACAGACACACACACAGGTACCTCCATACACACACACACACACACAGGTACCTACACAGACACACACACAGGTACCTACACAGACACACACACAGGTACCTCCATACACACACACACACACACAGGTACCTACACGGACACACACACAGGTACCTCCATACACACACACACACACACAGGTACCTACACAGACACACACACAGGTACCTCCACACACACACACACACACACACACACACACACACACACACACACACACACACACACACACAGGTACCTACACACACACATCATTGTCACTTTTTTGTATTGACCCTCTACCTCTCCTCCTTCTTTCTCTGTGTGTGTGTTCAGGAGAGAAACCCTACAGGTGTGCTCAGTGTTCGTACGCCTCCATCGACCGGAGCTCTCTGCTGCGACACTCCAGAACTCACACACAGGAGAAACCCTACAGCTGCCAGCACTGCTCCTACAGCAGGTACACACACACTGCGAGAGTGTTTGATGTCTCTGTGGTTGGACCATTACTTGTCTAAGCTTTTGTATGTTTGTGTCCCAGTATACAGAAGAAGAGCTTGGACCTCCACGCTCGCCGTCACCATACTGGTGAGGTTTTCCAGTGCCCGTTGTGTCACTATTCAAGTCCGGACCGCCAACTGCTACTCCGTCACACCCGGAAACATCACTCCTCCTCCCAGTATGCCGCAGGGTGTCAGAAAAGGGCGGCGGCAGTGTGAGGCGTGTGATGTGCTTCCTGCTGGATAACACTGATCAATTCAACATGACCTGCGCTGAGCTCAGCTCTGATTAGATGGGATTGGTTGCCCCATCGGCCAATCAGGCAGGAGCTCAGGCGTTTCTGATCGACAAGTCTGTAACTGTTATTACACACATGGAGCTCCATGAGAGATGTTTTCTGTGAAGACTTTTATCATCAGAAAATTGAAATATTCCACATTAATTCCCTCTTTATTCACATGATCTTTGTTTTTTGCACACTATACATTCCCACTGTTTAATAACACAATCCTAAACTTTGGCTCTGACCACTGGCTTCTTTCATTCAGACAAACATGATAACAGGAACTAGAGTTACCATAGTAACTACAGGCGGTGGGCCCAACATGTCCTCTCCATCTCCTCTGCTGCACAGCTCCCTTTGCTCCTCTTCTTCACATGTGGACCCTCAGACGTCTCCACTCTTTGTCTCTCTGTCCTCTCACTGCTTACTGCAGTTCTTACGTGGTGCTGTGGTTTTGCGTCTAGAATAGCTGTAACTTCTCCTTCTCTGGTTCAGTTCAAGAATATAGATGTATAGATAGAGTTTAATGTTAAAGGGCAGGCAAAGGTCAAGACAAGATACAAAAGCTAAACTTATGAAGCAAGAAGGCCGGAGGAGGAGACAAATGATCGGGCGAAAGTCTAAAAAGGGCTCAGCGGGCTCTAATGGCAAAGCTGGGTCAAGATAACCCTAACCCACAATAACATAACAAGAACATCTGGACTTTAATGTAAGAAGGTTGACAATCTGACAGAGAAGTCATGGCTACAAGATGAATCAATACTGAGGGAGTAATGATGGAAGAGATAGCAGCTGTGAAGGAGGCAGGGCAGGAAGTGGGCGGGATAGCCAATCAGACAAAACGTGTGAGCAGATTAGCAGCGTGTGTTCAATGCAGATTAGCAGTCAGTTAATCCTCCTGCAACCTGCTGCAGTCTGCAGACAGACAGTGAGACGGGCAGTCATGGTGTTCAGCAGACAGGCTGTCTTGCTGCTCTCAGGTTTGTTCCATCAGTTTGTTGTCCCATTTGTTTGTAGGGTGTGTGTACCTGTATCCACATATATGTTCTTTATTCTTAGTGTTTCTGCCTGTTTCGTCCTTCGTGTTGGAGCTCGATGACCTGTGAGTATTAAACTTTTCTTTATTCAAACTATTTTACATCAAAACTGAGCCTAAAGGAAGACCCGAGGTCGTTGAAGAGGTCTTTGCTTCCTCTCAGGTGAGTGATGTGAACGCTGTAGTCTTCCCTGAAACGAGCAGTGATTCAGACTAACGCCTGCTCCGCTATTAACCCCTGCATGACTGTCTGACATGAGTGGGAGACATTTTGTATTGGATCCACATCCACAAAACAACAGGAATGGTTAAAAGGTAATCATTATTAGATTTAGATTTTACATTCAGTCATTTACAGACACTTTTAACCAAAGCAACTTACATATGAGGTTTGAATACAAGACAAGCAAAGATCAGGAGAGAATGAGATGAAGAGACACCAAAATCAGATCTAGAGGAACAACAGAGGAGGTTGATGTTTTATATCAATAAATGACGGCATCATCATAAACGGCAAGTGGCGTGGCCCCTCCCCTTCCTTAGACCATCTGGTGCTTGTTTCACTCATCCCCTTAATACTCAATGTGCATCTCAAAATAGCACAAATCTCATTTATTTAATGATCTAACTGCTTCTCATCATGCATGTTAGTGAACCAACTCATAGCCATTAAATTAGTCTGTAATAATAACAGATTTAGAGCGGACATAGCCAGTAACAACAATAATCCAACCTTACTTAGGCTGACAGGTCCATTAATCTACATGCAGGGAGTTTACACAGGAAGTGTTCAACCAGCAGCTGTGATCATCTTCAATAAGCCACGTGTCGCTCAGATGTTAGTGTTCATGTATCAGCAGCTAGGCCTCAGAAATGTCTCCACTCAAAGAAACACACACAAGAGCATCACAAACTTAAAGTGTGTGTCTGTGTGTGTGTGTGTGTGTGTGTGTGTGTGTGTGTGTGTGTGTGTGTGTGTGTTTCAGCTTCATGGACAGCAGGGATTCAGAGGACATTTGGCTCATTAAAGTATGTGAACTCATCGACTGTTGGTTGTTGTATGTTGACGTGTCTGTTTTATGTTGAAGTGTGTGTTGGATGTTGTATGTTCGCCTTTGTGTTGTGTGTTTTCTAAGTCAGCGTGCGTTGTGTGTGGTATGGTTATGGGTGTTGCATATTGTTTGTTGAAGTGTCTGTTGTGTGTGTTATGTTGACACATATGTTTGTATGTTGCAGTGTGTGTGTGTTGACGTGTTCTGTGTGTTGTGTTTAGTTCTACGCCCCCTGGTGTTCGGTCTGTAAGCAGCTGGACCCAGTGTGGCACGAGCTGGGCTCTGAGCTGAGGAGTCTGGGCTCTCCGGTCATTGTGGCTAAAGTGGACGCCACCGTGCACACGGGTGAGCACACCCTAACACACACACACACACACACACACACACTTTCTTTTCATCTACACAATGGAAGTCAAAAAACTATCATCCACAAAAGTTCACAAAACTTTTTTGAATTTTGAAAATAGGACAGACAAAAGTCAAAAAAATGTTGATGTAAAAGTTTTCAGCTATGGAGAGACGATCCTGATGCTCTGCCAACCACAGAGCAGGATGACCACCGTGTCACACGGCCCCAGCCAGGAGAGCGGCAGGAGCTGCTTCCACCAATGAAATGATCGCAGACAATCGTTGAGCACTGATCACACACACACACACACACACAGGATTGTCTCTTCATACTCGGGTAGAAACATTGAAATCCAAAGGACCACAGAAACACCCCCCCCCTCATAGAAGATCAACAAATTCATTAAATAATAATAAGATATAATACAATTGGGGAATAAGACAGAAAATATAGACATTATGAAAATGAGAAGCATAAACATGAACATGTTAAACATTAATCCAAAGGTGAAGTATGTGTGTGTGTGTATGTGTGTGTTGGTAATGTGTGTGTGTGGGTGTGTGTGCGCGCGCTTGTGTGTTGGTAATGTGTGTGTGTGTGTCAGTAATGATGTGTGTGTGTGTGTGTCGATGATGATGTGTGTGTGTCTCTTTGTAGGTCTTGCCAAAACATTCAGGATCAGAAGTTACCCATCAATCTTCATGTGAGTCACTTTGTGCTTCCTGTTTGTCTGTTAGCATCTGTCAGACTCAGCTACATGCTAACAGCATAAGGCTAAACCCATATTAGCACAAGATGTTAGCATTAAGCTTAATGATTATCATTATCTTTAGGCTATGTTGTCATTATGACCTACTACTCTTGAAGCAGAGGCCTTTATTCTGAAAAAGAGCATTAGTTCTGAAAGGTGAGCAGTGAGCTTTAGCTTTAGCTTGCTGGAGCAAAGTTCCACCTGGAACCTTCTGACTTTATGTGTGTCAGTAGGTTTTCTAGAATATTGCAGATCAGGATCTTTGTGGAAGCTTCAGTTTCCTGTAAAGCTCCAGGGAATTCTGTCTTGCTGTTGCTGCCACCTAGAGTCTGTCAGTGCCACTGCGTTGTGTGTGAGTGTCAGGTTGTGTTTGTTGTTGATGTCAGGCTGAAGAAGGAAGTGAAGTACAAACATGACGGAGCGAGAAGCAAAGACGCAATCATGGCGTTTACCAACAGGGTGGCAGGGTGAGTACACACAGCACACACAGTGTATAGAGTATCTGTGTGTGTACCAGTATTAGTGTATGTGTGAGTGTGTGTGTGTGTGTGTGTGTGCAGGCCGTTGGTCCGGGTCTCGATCACTCCACAGCTTTTCCAATATGCAATGAGTCACAACAACGTGATGATTGTTTACATTGGAGCAACTTCCCCCCTGAAGGTAAACACACACGCACACACACACACACACACACACACACACACACACACACACACACACACACGCGCACATACACACGCACACACACACACACACACACACACACACACACACACACGCGCACATACACACACACACACACACACACACACACACACACACACACACACACAAACTGCTGTGTTAGGTCAGGAGTGACCTCTGACCTCTGTGTTCACAGGGAAACTACACGTCTGTAGCTGAGGAGCTCATAATACACACCCCCTTCTTCTCTGCTAGCAGGGAAGTCCTGCCTCAGGTACACACACACACGCACACACACACACACACACACACACACACACACACACACACACACACACACACACACACACACACACTGAACATACTGTGTGTAAAGCTGAGCTGACATGTGGTTGCTGTGTGCAGACGGTCTCCCTCTCGTCCCTGCCTGCAGTGTTGATCTTAAAAGATGGAACCTACCTCACCTACAACGGCAAGTCTCTGAACTCTGACCCTAAACTTCCTGTTGAACCTGGTTTGTAGAAGCTGTGATGTAATAAATGTTTTTCTTTACCATGTAAACATTACAACATTATAGACATTTCTAATCTCTTTGTAATTAGTAATCAATGATTTTGCCGAATGTAGTTCCAGTTTATTAACAAGCTGTCATTCCTTCATGCTATCTGTGTGTTGATGATGATGATGATGATCAGATCAGATGAAGATGCTTGGTTTCTACAAGATAATTACCAATAATTCTGTTTTTATTTTAGAGGAGCTTGATGGTGAGTTGAAGTCGTGGATCAACAGAGAAAGATTCCTCACATACACCAAGCTGGACAGCTACCTGCTGTACTCCATGGGAGAGTCGGGTAGGTGGACCTCACCAGTCCTCATGGCCAGGGACCACATATGAAAGGGATTTTAGGAAAGACTTACATTACGCAAGCTTATGCTAAGACGGCAAACAAGATACTGAACATGCTGGCAGCTCGTTAGAAACGCCACCAACACATGGGGCCTGAGATTAGCAGAGGGCAAGAGTCTGTCACCCTGCAGGGACCCATGAACCCTAACCCCGAGGCCTTTGCTTCATTTCCACCAACACAACACAACACATCGAGTAAAGGCCCGAGTGACGAGCATGCGCACACACTGACCTCTGTAAAGTCGCCCGTGTTAATCAAGCTGAAAGCAGTGTGTGTCTTCAGTGGTTGGTCAGCTGAAGACTTTACACACATGAACACTGTGTGCGTTGTGTTGTGTTCAGGCTATAACCTGGGCACCGCCTGTGTCTGTGGAGCCAAGGTGATTATTGGAGCGTATCAGCCTAAGTTAATCAATTGAATGGTGCCTAATGATTCAAAATAATTTTTTTCAATCCAGGTGGAAATGAGGCCCAAAGGTTCAAAGGTTCATGTATGTTGGAGACACCAAATGACTGAACACGTTTGTTTTAGTAGCTCCGCCTGTTTTCTGCAGGGAAACTGGTGGCTCTGGCTTTGGTGGAGGAGAAGAATCCATCTGAGGACAGCCTGAGGTACCATCAATCATCCATCTTTAACCCATAACCCTTCATCAATCCTCCTCCTGCTCATACCTGATGGTGATGTGTGTCCTGTCACCTGTGCAGGTGTAAAGCTCTCCTGGAGCAGGTGGCTGAGGAGTACAGAGAGCTGTACAGCAGGTTAGTGTGTGTGTGTGTGGGGGGGGGGGGGGGGGGGAGGGAACTCACATTACCACTGACCAGCTAAGCTAAGGCTAAGCTACGCAGAGGCCAGCTAATCTCTTTCCTGCAAACCCGACTGCGCCACCCAGTGGACGTTACTGGAAGTGGTCCTTTTTTGAGCAATCCTTTTGATCTAAGACCCCCTCCCCCCTGTCTCTCAGATACTTCCACTTTGGTTTCATTGAGGGGGGCAACTACATGAATGGACTGATTATGGGGTAAGTGTGTGTTTGTGTGTGTGTGTGGTGTGTGTGTGTGTGTGCGTGCGTGTGCGTGTGCGTGTGCGTGTTTCTTTCTGCATCTCTCTGTGATTGACAGTGTTTTCTTGGCAGTGAAGTGGTGCTGCCGTCGTTCATTGTTGTCAATCTGTCCAATGACGGATACTTCCTGCCACCGGCTGATATACAGACAGAGCGGCATCTGCTGAACTTCCTGGACGGAGTACTGGACAGCAGCGTACAGGTCAGCTGAGACACTTTGCTTTGTCTTATTATTGTGGACATGGCGATGACATCATTTAATGAAAGTGTCCATGTCTCTGTCTATTTCAGTCTCAGGGGGGAAATGGACTCTTTCAGTGTCTGAAGCGTTTTGTTTATGAAATGAAGATGACTTTGACAGTGAGTCTACGTCCCACCTGTCCAACACAGCAGTCACATCATTCAGACAGCCTTCATTACGTGTTCTGTTCTAATGTGTCTCTCCTCTGTGTCTCTCCTCTGTCCAGCCTGTCGTCCTTCAGGCTTCTCTACTTGCCTGTTTTCTGCTCAGCGTGCTCATAGTGGTGTTAGTGTATCTCTGCTGCAGGGCCACACCCAGCCTTTGTGAGGACGGGGGCTCCAGCTCGCTTGCAGCTCCCCCGCATCAGAGGAAAATGAAATCCAACAAGAAGTCTAACTGATGACATCACGTCATGTTTAAGTTTGTTAAGATTGTTTTCATGTTCTCGTTGTTGTTGTATGAAGATTAATGACACCCCGCCCCCGCCCCCCCCTCCAAGCTCTGTGATTGGTGAATAAATCCCTGCGGTTTTTCAATGAAGAATTGTCTGAATGTCTTTATTTTTTTGAGGGTCCGGTGAGCTAAATGAACATAAACATATGAGTGTGTGTGTGTGTGGGTGGTTATCATCATCTCAGGTTGAATGTTTTTGGGAGTGAGTGTTTAAAAGATCAGTCTGCTGTATTTCTTATTTAAAACTGACTGAAATTAAATTCATGACAGCAACGGAAACAAATGTTTAAGTTGATACTATATTTGATATATCATATAATAAAGCTATATATTATAATTCTTTTTCATTCATTTATGTATTAAAAATGTAAAAGAACCTGAAAGAAAGAAAGAAAGAAAGAAAGAAAGAAAGAAAGAAAGCTGTCTCAATGAACTGGCGTCATTCCAGGTGCTTTTATGTTGAAGTTGAAAAAAGCGGATGTTTTCGATCTGTCGCTTCCGGCAAGCTGGACAACTAACAGCTAGTATGCTAGTAACTATATTAAGTAAATCAATCTAAACGGCTTCGCGCTGCGTTATCCGGGTCCGAACCGACAGGTTCACTCACTCTGGCTCACGCTGCTGCGTCACCAAGGAAACTCGTGGAAGGTTTAAGCGCACAAGAAAAGTCGCCATGGCCACGGAAGAATTCTACGAGGTGAGGCTAGCTAATCATGCTATCATGCTAACGGCAGGCGAGGCGAGCGCGCGCACAGTAAAGTTAACCAAAGTTACTAAAAGTGAATCCGCCGCAGTTTGGTGTGTGTGTGTGTGTGTGTGTGTGTGTGTGTGTGTGTGTGTGTGTGTGTGTGTGTGTGTGTGTGTGTGTGGGGGGGGTTCAGAGAGGAATCAGACGCTGCATCCTACTTTACTTCACTACAATGAAAGAAATGGCTCCATTTCCAAAAATACAAAAACTCTTTTTTGCTTGTGTTGGTTTTACTATGATTGGTTATGAAGTCGTAAGTGGGCGGGGCTTCAGTCAGCACTGTGCTGTTGTTTGCAGGTGGAGAGGATTGTGGGTAAGAGGAAGACTAAGAAGGGGAGGACGGAGTACCTGGTGCGATGGAGAGGATACGGCTCAGATGGAGACACCTGGGAGCCCGAGAGTCACCTGTCCACCTGCATGGTTTATGTTCACCAGTTCAACCGGCATCACGGCGAGTTCCACAGAGACGGCGCCTTACTGCGCTCCACACGCAGCTCGCCTCACCTCGCCGCCGTCCACAGACCACCCTGCAGGCCGCCGTTACCCGGGGACTGCACTCAGGCCAGACGAAGCGACCCCCCCCTCAGTCCGGCTGTCCTGCCTGACATTGGACGGAGGTGTTACGCCCACACGGGTCTCCAGCAGCCCCACCTGCCTGACAGGTTCATCTCTAGTGGAGCGGCGGTCGCTAGTGGAGGTCTGATGGCGCCGTCTCCGGTTGGATTGGCCCGGCGCAGTGTGGATCTGGCAAAGACGGGCATCAAAATTCTTGTTCCAAAAAGTCCAATGAACAGTCGTGTGGATTCAGAGGAGTCGCCGAGTGAGGCGGCGCACAGCCTGGAGGCCGGCGCACATGAGGCCCACTCAGTTCCTCCAGAAGTCGCTTTGCTAGAGAAGCCAACCGGGGTCCTGCTGGGGCCCGGAGAGGAGAGAGCCCGAATGGGGACCCGACCACGCAACCACAGCCAGAACCTGCTGCCACCCCATGTCCCTGTCACACCCGCCGCCATGCGCTCCCTCAACAGTACAGGTCAGACCCATAACCTTAGCTCAGAGAGCATCAGGGTGGCTCAATAGCATGGGCGGGGGCACAAAGAGGCCCATTAAGAAGTCCAGAGCAGCACAGCAGCACAACGTCTTCCTTTACTTCCTCTCCGTTTCTCAAACCGCAGCATCGTTAAATGCTCGGCAAGGACTCCACAACAGATAAACGTCAAACTTTACAAGCTCACAAGTTTGAGCCAGACGTCATTAAAGTCACAGTAAATACCAATAAAATGTCAACAATGATGTCAAACAGGTCTGCAGAAGGTGGAGACTGAGTGAAGAACGCGGTGCACTGTGTCGTTCTCAGGTGGCTCCGTGCTGATGGAGGCCGTCGCCGCCGGCGGGATGTCCAGCATGCAAAGCATGGTCGCCGGGGCAGCAGGCGCGTCGGGGAAGCGGCGTCTGGAAGAACGCTCTGCTTTCGACAAGCGTCTGCGATTCAGCGTCCGGCAGACAGAGAGCGCTTACCGCTACAGAGACATCGTGGTCAAGAAGCAAGACGGCTTCACCCACATCCTGCTTTCCACCAAGAGCTCAGAGAACAACACCCTGAACCCTGAGGTAGGAACAGATGGTTTCCTTTGTGTCTGCAGTGTTTACATTCTTCTTGTTAGTTACATCGCTCTTGTTCGGTTTCGGCTCGTCAGCTCGGCTTCGGGCGGAGGCGAGTGACTGAACGTGACATCGAGTTTTTAAGGGGACGGTCACTGAGTGAGAGGTTCTAGCCCCATGTGTGTTCTGTCAGCCCCAGTATGGCCGGGCCCTTTAGACGCTTCCTTGGCAGCCATGTTGTCCATCCTTCTCCTCTCTAGGTGATGAAAGAGATCCAGAGCGCCATGGCAACAGCCGCTTCAGATGACAGTAAGCTCGTGCTGCTCGGGGCTGTCGGCAGCGTCTTCTGCTGCGGTCTGGACTTCCTGTACTTCATCAGACGGCTGACAGACGACAAGAAGAAGGAGAGCATCAAGATGGCTGAAACCATCAGGTACCATCTACTGGAGAGTCGATGACAGGATTACCAATAAGTGAACCGGCTGATCAATATGACTCTCTCTCTCTCTCTCTCTCTCTCTATCTCTCTCTCTAGGACCTTTGTTAACACCTTCATCCAGTTCAGGAAGCCTGTGGTGGCGGCAGTGAACGGGCCGGCGCTCGGCCTTGGCGCCGCCCTCCTGCCGCTGTGTGACGTGGTGTGGGCCAATGAGAAGGCTTGGTTCCAGGCGCCTTATAGCGCCTACGGCCAGACGCCCGACGCCTGCTCCTCCTTCACCTTCCCCCGCATCATGGGCCTCGCCTCGGTCAGACTACTGCTTCATCCCCTTCCTCCTCACTACTTCATCCTCTTCATCCTCACTGCTTCCTCCTCTTCATCCTCACTGCTTCCTCTTCTTCATCCTCACTGCTTCATCCTCTTCATCCTCACTGCTTCATCCTCTTCCTACTCACTACTTTATCCTCTTCATCCTCACTGCTTCATCCTCTTCATCCTCACTGCCTCATCCTCTTCATCCTCACTGCTTCATCCTCTTCATCCTCACTGCTTCATCCTCTTTATCCTCACTGCTTCATCCTCTTCATCCTCACTGCTTCATCCTCTTCCTCCTCACTACTTTATCCTCTTCATCCTCACTACTTTATCCTCTTCATCCTCACTACTTCATCCTCTTCATCCTCACTGCCTCATCCTCTTCATCATCACTGCTTCATCCTCTTCATCCTCACTGCCTCATCCTCTTCATCCTCACTGCTCCATCCTCTTCATCCTCACTGCTTCATCCTCTTCATCGTCACTGTTTCATCCTCTTCATCCTCACTACTTCATCCTCTTCATCCTCACTGCTCCATCCTCTTCATCCTCACTGCTCTATCCTCTTCATCCTCACTGCTTCATCCTCTTCATCCTCACTGCTTCATCCTCTTCATCCTCACTGCTTCATCCTCTTCCTCCTCCCTTCTTTATCCTCTTCCTCCTCACTGCTTCATCCTCTTCCTCCTCACTGCTTCATCCCCTTCATCCTCACTGCTTCATCCTCTTCCTCCTCACTGCTTCATCCTCTTCCTCCTCACTGCTCCACCCTCTTCCTCCTCACTTGACTGATCCAAACGTGTGTTCCGTTGCTTTCAGGCCAGTGAGATGCTGCTGGGCGGCAGGAAGCTGACGGCTCAGGAGGCGTGTTCTAAAGGTTTGGTGTCTCAGGTTCTCTGGCCTGGAACCTTCACACAGGAAGTGATGCTACGAATCAAAGAGCTGGTTTCTGTCCACTCAACGGTACAAACACACTTACACACTAAAACAAACACTTACACACAAACGCTGAACACACGTATGTGGGACTCTGGATGGTAGAGAGGTCTGCAGGAATCAGAAGGTTCCTGGTTTGATTCCGGGCTCCTCCTACAGAATCCGTCAGTTAAGTGCTGTTGAGCAAGGCACTCACTGCTCCTGGTGTGCATCAGTGTGTACTGAGTGAATGTGAGGTCACTGTAAAGAGCTTTGGAGAGAAGAAGAGTAAGTACAGAACATGATGATGATGATGGATAATAATAATAATAATAATAAAATGGACACACGCACACACCATCTGTGTGTGCGTGAGTGTTTCTCTTTGCGTTTCTTCTTGCATGTGTGTGTGTGTGTGTGTTTCTTTCTGCATATGTATGTATATTTGACTTCCTGTCTTCAGGTCTTGCAGGAGTCCAAAGCTCTGATGAGGAACATGAGCCGCACTGCTCTTGAGCAAGCCAACGAGCGTGAGTGTGAAGCCCTGAAGAGGGTGTGGGGCTCATCGCAGGGCACAGACTCCATCCTGCAGTACCTGCAGAGGAAGACAGAGATCTTCTAGGCCTCAGAGTCTCACAGAGACCTGCAGAGACTCAACCACTTGCAGGGACTCAGACACCTGCAGAGACTCACGATATGAAACATTGTTCCGTAAAGCATAAAAGTTGTAAAGTGAGACAGAATTTATGTTCAACACAATAAAAGCTGAACGCAAGTCGTGGATTCTCATGAGCTTCACATTTGTTTATGGACCAGAACCAACTCAGTGTTCACTAAAAGAACTGAGTTAAACTATAATGAGGCTAATGCCCTGACACATCTATGACATGATCCATGACAACATACAGAGGGTAAGGGTCAAAGGTCAACACCTTTGTATGTAACTACATTTCTCTGTTGATGTGGAGGAGCTTTAGAGGCTCTGACACGTGACACACTGACAGAGGAACACGCAGAGGTCAGAGGTGAAGGAGATCTTATTAGGAGTTTGGAGTTTAAAGTCATATATGTTCTTTGTTTATGTTCTTTATGTTAAAATATACAACAGCTTTTCTTCATTCTTTTGTGGCCTCAGCGCAACTTTTGAGTTTGAAAATAAACAAGTTGATATTTGGTCAAAGCAGTTTTTAATGAAAAGTTGTGAAAATATCTTTTTTCTTTATTTAAAACAAACTTTATTTATCTGAAGGTCTTAATGTTAGAAATGTTATTAAGCACCTGAGATCATTTTTTATCATTCTGTATAAATAATATTTACATTTTTATTGACTTATATAATCTTACTTGACTGAAACATCATGTCAGTGTTACTGTGAAAGAAAACATTCCAAACAAATGAACAAACAGCAGAAGAGCAGACACCACCAACCCTAACCCTGTTTACATAGTGGGCTGTCATTTCTTTCTGTGGTGAAAATAAAGTAAAGTTGGTCTCATATCTGTGAGTATAGAGTTAACTCATTGATCTGCAGGTTGTCTTCTGCTGTCAGACAGCTGTCATGGCGTCATGGCGTCATGGGCCCCAGCAGCCATGTAAAGTCGGTATTTGTGGTCGTGGAAGAGTAGCAGGCTGTAAAGGTTCTCTCCGCCCCTCAGGAAGCCGTGTTGGCTGCCCGCCCAGGACACGGGACTGTCGGCAAAGCCGTGCACCGTCAGCACCGCCCAGGAGTCCGGCGGGCGCTCCTGCAGGTACCGCCTACACACAGCAGAGAACAATGTCACACCTTCACCAGCTGCACGCAGCTTTCCACTGGGAATTTATATTTGTTCTTCAGTACAAAGAACAAGGATTCAAACCTACAACCAATGTTCTCAAACAGTACAGAATATTCTGATGCTCTCATGCTGCTTAAGATTGTTATATTCTAGTGTTGATCAGACTTTTCGTAATCTCGTAAGTTTTCTAGACATCAGTGACAAACAAACAGTTATTTGTTCTTAGAGCAGCAGGTGTTGAGGTTCAGACTCGCAGGCAGACGCCGACTGTGGCTGCGGCCTGTCACTGGCAGACGTGGGGACGATAGATGAGGAACTGTTGCCATGGTAAAGTACAACCATAATGCTTTAGATAAACTACAACAAACAAGATAAGGATATCTTTGTACATGTATGTATTTTTTTGTTGGGTCATGAAAGTCGTTCATACATGTTTTGTCCAGCAGGGGGTGCTTTTGCAGCATGCTTTGGTCATCACATACACACCTGAGCTCCTGCAGCAGCGTGTGGATGTCTTCAGGCAGCAGGAGACCACAGACGGAGACGCTCAGAGCTCCACTCAGTATCTCCTCAGGCTGTGGACACAGGAAGGACGACAGGAAACTGCTGGACGACTTTTCCCTGAAACATGTTTCAAGAAGAAAGTAGAAATCCGTAGGAGGAAATGAAAAAGCACCAGGCGGACCAATCCTGGCGTCACCATAATGTGTAGTTACATGCAGAAGCTACAGCACAGGCAGCATCCCTATACCTAACTTCAGACAGATGTTAGGGTTAGGGTTAGGGTTAACCCTAAGGTGTTGGGACTGTTTCCATGGCAGCGAATGAGCTGATGCCCCCCCCCCCCTTACCAGCTAATGCCAGCATCCACGGCTCCCAGCCACTCCAGGAAGCTGTAGGCATCACACTGCAGGTCAGAGGTCATGGGGGTGGGGAAGGGCAGGTGGGTCAGCGTGCGGCTTCTGACCTCGGGTTTGTGCTCCGTCCATTCGTAACGAGACAGGAGGTCCTGCAGAGCGTCACCGCCCCCTGCAGGCAAAGGCAGGACATCATGAGAAACCCTGTCATGTATTCACAGTACTCCAGCTGTGGAAGGTACAGGAAGTACACACTCACCTGGATGATGCGACAGAAGGAAGTCTGTCTGCAGCTGAACTCGTGACCTCAGACCTGTCAAGAGCCTCTGGTGGCCCCGCCCACCTGGAGCCATGCTGCTGTCTGTCAGGTTGACACGTACGACTACACGCACACACACACACACACACACACACACACAGTTACTACTAACACTACTACTGCTACTATAACACACAACTGCACCAGAAGAAAAGCAATACATTACTGTATATGTGTGTTTGTACTAATGAAGGATTTGTTACTGAATCTGCTGGAGGTTCTGTGGTTGAATGTGGACGCTTTTCCTTCAACTCCCAACAACTCATAGGAATCCTTATCTAAAGAGAGAACGAGGGAACCTGAGGCAGAGAGAGAGACAGACAGACAGAGAGAGAGACAGACAGACAGACAGACAGGTAGCGAGACCAAGAGAGACAGACAGACAGAGGGAGAGAGAGAGAGAAAGGTAGAGTCACATTGCGGCCCTGTGCCCCTGACCTCAGCATTATACTGAACCATGAGTCAGCATGTTGTGTTGTTCAGCAGTTTGTTTACCGTTTGGCAGCAGAGCCACACATGCTTCCTCATCCATCCTGCATCTGTATGACAGACCACACACATGCGCTGAAACAAACACACACACACACATGAATAGAAGCGATTAACCAAGTTACAGTCTGTGTGTGTGTGTGTGTGTGTGTGTATACCCTGGTGTACGGCTCTCTGCAGGAAGTGTGTGTCAAGCAGCTCATACACAGGAAGCTTTTTAATGAGATAAAAGCTGCTGAAACTGCTGAGAGCCGCGCCCACCGCGGAGGGGGCGGAGTCACAGTCAGGAAGCAGCACAGACACCTGAACAGGTAAACAGAGGACACGTGACTTTGACCAAAGAGCTTTGACAAACTAAAGGATTTAATGGAGTAATATGTCCGCTTTTATTTTGAAATCGCTGTCATATTGTGCTCCGCGTCCATCTTTAGTTCATTTTGTGTCTGATAGACACGTTTGGCAGTTAATTTTCCGCCTCTGTTAGCTCGCAGCTAACGTGGCTAAAGCTATAGCTAACCTTGTAGTTGAAGTGGTGCTGCTCCAGCTGCGCGCGCACTCTGCACTTCTCGTCCATGAAGGAGGATATTTCGCAGGCTAACAGGCTGCGGGGGGTCCGCTCCAGCTCCGGGGTCATCTTCACCGCGAACGACACAAACACAACACACGACCGGAGCGCTAAGCAGCGAGCGGAAACCGGCCAGCGACGGTGTGCGCTTGTGCGGCCTGAGTCTGCCAGCGGGGGGCAGCACTGAGCGACAGTCCGCGGCGCCTTCCTCGCGCTTTGCCGTAGTCACGTGTTTGTATGCGGTAGTCCGGGGATCTCACGTCGTGGATCAGCGTGTCCGGTTCTGGTTGTGGATTTAATTCTGGGTTTTGACCTCATGGCGCTGCTGGCTGGAGCTGTGCCGGGCCAGTTTGACGATGACGCAGAGGACGAGACGTGAGTTTGTGTGTGTGTGTGTGTGTGTGTGTGTGTGTGTGTGTGTGTGTGTGTGTGTGTGTGTGTGTGTGTGTGTGTGTGTGTGTGTGTGTGTGTGTGTGTGTGCGCGCGCGCGCGCGCACTGTGTGCGTGTTGTGTGGTTCTGGTTCTTTGACTGAATCAGGTTTCAGTGTTGTTGATAGTAAACAAACTTGTCTGATCATCTGTGACTCTTTATGTTTCCGACGCTGATTTATATTGAATCTTTTTTTTTTCAACCCGAATGATTTGTTTTTAATGTCATTCATTTATATTTGGTTAATTGAATATTTTATGTATCAAACTCGTGATTTAACGTTTTATTCTACAGCATGAGACTGTGTGAGGCCTGCAGGGGGCGCTGTGCTGCCAAACATGACATGAAGATGATGGCAGCCTGTGTTTTAGATTCTTCATCGTACACACACATGTAAACACACATTCACACACATGTAAGCACATGTTCACACATACACTCACTCACACACACATGAACACACTCGTACAGACACATGTTCACACAGCTTTGTTTGTTTCCCTATCAGCTGCGACCAAGCAAAGATCTTGCAGTCTCGTGTGAATGACATCACGCTGCAGCACAGCAGAGAGGACGCGGGGGAGGAGGAGGAGGAGGAGGATTATGACATGGATGATGATGATGATGATGATGATGATGATGATGATGCAGAGTGGGCGTGGCATGGAGCAGCCAATGATCTGACCAAACGCTACCACCGGATGAACGTCAGCACTCAGGTGAGTCACAAACACACTGTGTGATCAGAGCTGAGTGTGTTTCCATGACAGCAGCGTCACGGAAACGCTCCGACTTCTTTTCCTCAGAGAGACTGAACTCAGACAGAGAGGAAGACTTAGTGTGACATGGAGGTGAAGATGCTGATTGTGACCCATAGATCATCTTTACTCTCATATTCATGTTGACTCATGTTTGTTAGTCAATTAAATAATCTGTCAAGCTTTACTCCTGTTGTGTTTTTATTTTCTGATAATTATTGAGCTCTGCACACTTTTTCATAAACCTTTAAAGAAAAATGTTTGCTTCAATCAAATAAGCCAACTAATCGAATTCGTTCATAATTGATCTGTCACTCAAACAACGAGAGTAGAGCCACGTGTACATAAACACAAACATTTGACTTCCTGTTTCCTCTTCACTTCCTCATTCTGTCTACAATCATTTCTGTTTCAGGCCAACAAACAGAATCCGTCCAATAAGACGCTGCAGGCCTCCGCGCCGTCCGACAAAGTTCTGAGGAAATACGAACACAAGATCAACCTGGGTAACCATGGCAACACCTCACACAGACCCTCTGCTTGACCTCTGCCCCTCTGTTTGACCTTAGCCCTGGTGATGAAGAAGAGAGATCCTCTTGATCACCAAAAAACCCAAAACCTGAGCTCAGATGAAGATGGTTCTCCAAACATTCCAGACTGGTGTGGATGTAGCATGTAGCTGCTTGTGTTAGCATCTAACAGCCCATTATCCTCATGACGGAGGCATCAGGATCCCTCATGGAGAGTCTCACCTTTAGGGTCATGACCTTTAGTCCCTCACAGCCATCTGACCTGCAGGAAAGGAGCCTTGAAGTCGCATTTATATTAGAATTGATTTGAGGTTAACTTTAGATTTAGAAAAACAAGATCCATCAGAGGCCTGTTGGGCCTTGGAGGAGGTATGACCTGTGTTTGTAATCAGATGACTCTGTTTCCTCTCTGCAGATAAACTGAATTACGCCGACTCAGTGATCAACAAAGTCACCGTGATGCAGAAACAGAAAGACGCTGATACGTAAGTTTTCTTCTTTTCTTTCTCTCAAATGTTCTCCTTTAATCAGAAAGCTGACGATGAGGTGCATCGCTCTTCATCAGGTACCGAGTGAAGGACAAGTCGGATCGAGCCACAGTTGAGCAGGTAAATGTCTCTGCACTAACATTTCCCTCCGTGGTTTTATTTTGAAAGGATGCAGTTTAATGGCTCTTCCTTTGCAGGTGTTGGATCCACGAACACGAATGATTCTGTTCAAGATGCTGAGTCGAGGCGTCATCGCCCAGATCAACGGCTGCATCAGCACCGGGAAAGAGGCAAGACAGGAAATGAGCTTCATGTCTGTGTGTCCCCTCAGCTTCAGCTTCCTCCAGACTCGGAGGCATCATCGTGGTTGGTTGTTGCTACAGTTACTGTCAGATCAACGTGATGGATGATTGTGTTTGTGATGCAGGCCAACGTTTACCACGCCAGCACTGCAGCTGGAGACAACAGAGCCATTAAGATCTACAAGACCTCCATCCTGCTGTTCAAAGACCGAGACAAATATGTGAGCGGAGAGTTCAGGTGAGGACCCTCAGGACCTGGGGTGAGGACCCTCAGGACCCGGGGTGAGGACCCTCAGGACCCGGGGTGAGGACCCTCAGGACCCGGTGGTGAGCAGGGTTTGGTCTCTGCTTTATGCTATTTGTTCTTTCTGTGTCAGGTTCCGCCATGGATATTGTAAAGGAAACCCCAGGAAGATGGTAAGAACCTGGGCGGAGAAGGAGATGAGGAACCTGATCAGGTCAGGATGGGTCCATCTGCATGCAGAACCCCATAGAACCTGATGGGACACCAATAGAACTCAGTGTGTGTGTGTGTGTTTCAGACTTCAGACGGCTGGAATTCTGAGTCCAGAGCCTCTGCTGCTCAGAAGTCACGTTCTATTGATGAGCTTCATTGGAAAAGACAACATGTAAGGACCAATCAGAGTGATTGATCAGAGTGATTGATCAGCTGACAGGCTTTCACATCGTTTCCTGCGTGGATGATATTTTCCTGTGTCGCTGATCACTTCCTGTATTGATCTGTCCGTCAGCCCGGCTCCTCTGCTGAAGAACGCGCTGCTGTCAGAGTCCAGGGCTCGGCAGCTCTACCTGCAGGTCCTGCACCACATGAGGAAGATGTTCCAGGAGGCGCGGCTCGTCCACGCCGACCTCAGCGAGTACAACATGCTGTACGGACACGTGTTCACATGTTCACATGTTCACGTGTTCATACATTATACTTAATGTGACGTGATGCCACGCTGGTTCTTGTTTATGTTAGATATCATAACGGAGACGCTTACATCATCGACGTGTCGCAGTCTGTGGAACACGACCATCCGCACGCTCTGGAGTTCCTCAGGAAGGACTGCAGCAACGTCAGCGGTAAGATGGCGCCTCCTGCTGTTCAAATGAGTCCAGTCAGGGTCAGAGCTCAGTGTGTGTGTGTGTGTGTTTCATGCAGAGTTCTTTGGGAGGCGCGGCGTGGCAGTGATGACGGTCAGAGAGCTCTTTGACTTCATCACTGATCCATCAATCAATGAAGACAACATGGAGCTGTACCTGGAGAAGGTGTGTGTGTGTGTGTGTGTGTGTGTGTGTGTGTGTGTGTGTGTGTGTGTGTGTGTGTGTGTGTGTGTGTGTGTGTGTGTGTGTGTGTGTGTGTGTGTGTGTGTGTGTGTGTGTTGTCTTTTAAATACATTTAAAGAAACGTTTCTTCTTCTGTGTTTGTGGATGTTTACCTCTTGGTCACTTCCTGTCCGTGTCTGATCGATGGTCCAGGCGATGATAATCGCCTCTGATCGAACGGCAGAGCAACGGCCAGACCAGGACAGTGTGGACGAGGAGGTGAGACGCCGTGAGACTGAGTGAGACACTGTCTGTCTGCCATTCTGTTTGCTGATTCGTTGACCTTTGACCACTCAGGTCTTCAAAAAAGCCTACATCCCTCGCACATTGACAGAGGTCAAACATTACGAGAGGGACGTGGACACCATGAAGACGAAGGAGGGCGAGTCTGCACTGAGCGGACACAAAGACAGCGTGAGACCAAAGAGACCAAAGAGACACGTTGGTGCTGTTTGTCATCACAGAAGATTTAGTTTTGATCTTTGTTGTTTCTTGTCTTGTAGATTCTGTATCAGACTGTGGCCGGGCTGAAGAAGGACCTGACTGGAGTTCAGACTGTAAGGCCCAATGTGACACGGGGGGTGGGGACGGAGACGGACAGATAGAAAGACACGTGGCTTGTATCCTGGCGACATGTTGCATTAGGTGTGTGTGGATGCAGCTGTGGGTCAAGTTAGCCACGCCCCTCAGCCTGCATGTCATCAATCTCCACACATGCAGGTGGACTGCCAGCACATTGTCTTTTTGCTGAATGAACACATATGTGGCGTGTTCCAACATGTCAGGAGGAGCGACCTTAAGCACGCCTGCACGTCAACACACACACACACACAAACACACACACAGGAGGCCATGTAACAGTCCAACCGTCGGCTCGCTGCTCAGCAGGATGTTAGCTGTGATGAGCTGTGACCTCAGGAATACAATCATGTGCTCACATTGACTGACAGCTGACACTTATGATGTCATTGTCTGACCCGACCTGACTGCTGGAAGTAAAGCAGCTTAGGCCCCTGACTCAATAGTGTGTGTGTGTGTGTGTGTGTGTGTGTGTGTGTGTGTGTGTGTGTGTGTGTGTGTGTGTGTGTGTGTGTGTGTGTGTGTGTGTGTGTGTGTGTGTGTGTGTGTGTGTGTGTGTGTGTGTGTGTGTGTGTGTGTGTGTGTGTGTGTGTGTGTGTGTGTGTGTGTGTGTGTGTGTGTGTGTGTGTGTGTGTGTGTGTGTGTGTGTGTGTGTGTGTCTCTCTCTCTCTCTGCAGGTTCCTTCTCTACTGGTTGACGAGCAGCCGTCATCTTCAGAAGAGGATGAGGATGAAGATGAGGAGGAGAAAGAGGAGCCAGCTGAGCAGGGGGGCGGAGCCCTGATGGACAAAAAGGTTTGACTTTTGTTTTTGTACTTTTCAAGAATTTTATTTTGAAAGTTTTCAGAACATTTGTGTTTGTTTTTTGTTTCAGGACCGAAAGAAAATCGTGAAAGACGCTCAGCGAGAAAAACGAAGAAGCAAAGTACCAAAACACGTGAAGAAGAGGAAGGAGAAAGTCAACAAGATTAAGAAGAGCAGATGATGATGATGATGATGATGAGCTCCTGTCATGGCCTCACTGTTGCTAGGGGACTGATGATTCTTGCTTTTGTAAGCTGATGTTTGATTCAAATATGTTTAGAAAAAATAAAGAAAGTTCACAGAGACAATCTGATGATATTGATCCTCAAAGGTCACTGTTAGTATGAAGAGGAGGAGGATGAAGATCTGAACACAATGAAGAAAGATAAGATAAGATAACAAACCCTGACCCCATTAACATATATAACATATAACAGATATAACAGTGTGTGTGTAGTCTGTGTCAGTACAGTGTGTGACAGACACATCCTGTACACACACACACACACACGGTGAGTAGATGGAGCTGCTGACCTGTGTGTGTGTGTGTGTGTGTGTACACTGTGTCTCTGTCTGACCTCATTGCAGAACCTTTGTTCATTTCACACGTTTGTGCTGATTGTTTCTACAAAAGCACACACACACACACACACACACACACTGAACACACCCGGTGAGTAAATGTAGTCCTGGCTGATGCCACAGTGAACTCTCTGTTAACTGATCATTCTTCCTTCTGACCTGATGACCACCGACCTGATCTTGGGTTTGAGGTTCTGCACAAAAGTGGAGTGTGTCTGGATGGTGATGTGGGAGGAAGGAGGTGAGCTGTGATTGGCTGTTTCTTTTCTTTAAATAGGGGGAAGCTTCCAGTTCATTCGTTCCTTCGCTGGTTGTTGGTAAGAAAGTTTTTCTATTTTTGAATGATTGATTGATTGATCAGTTTCCTTCTGTGTCTGTATTTCCTTCCTCTCTCACTCCATCTTCCCTCTCATCTTCATCCTGTGTGCTCTGTTTCATTCTTATTCCACGTTTCTTTCATTCCTTCCACTAATTTTCCACTAACGTTCTTTCCTTTTTTTTCATTTTAGTTTCCTCTTTGTTCCTCTAAGAGCCAAAGATCAAATAGATTTAGTAGCGTTCTGTATCAGTTGTAATCTTGTTTGCTTTGGTGACCTGCTGGTTTGGAGCGTTTCTCCTCTTCATCACGTCATTCAGGCGTCTGTGAACACAGCGGTCACACTCGGGTCCTAGAGCGTCTGGACCCGCCGGTCCCAGCAGCAAATATAAGTTTTGAAGCTGAAGTCCAATGAATATGATCAATATCCAACCAAGCTCAGCTGATGTGGTGTTTGCCTCCGTCAGGCTCGTCTGTCTGCTTCGATGCTCATATTGAAGTATCAACATTAACAATCGTGACGTAATCCAACGTGACAACAGCAAATAAAGCAAACATGCTGCTGAGGCTCCATGTTCTCCTGAGAAGAAACCTGAGGTGTAAATCACAAAAGAGTTTGTTACCATGGGAACACAAAGCTCAGTGAAACATAATGAAGCAGATGAACTGGAGGTCTGAATTCAGTCCGACACTGTGTACTCTCTTGTTTTATGAAGACAGGTTTCAAGGTGATAAACTGTTTGGCGGCTTCTTCTGTATCCTTTTCTTTAGGCAGGAGGTCTCACTCTGCTCTCGCTCGTCATGTCTGACTGGACAGAATGTCTGAACTTTGGCATCTTTGTCACTAAACAAGCTTCTGAGGTAACAAACGGTTAAGAGAGGTTTGAAAAATGTGAAAATTGAAGACAAATTGCTTCATTATTTTTACTTTATTTTCAGTTTGTCAGGAAAATGCCTTGAATGATGGAATGGATGAAGTTTGTATCGACTTAAATGAATAAACTTTGTTTTCCTGTCAGATTGTCATTTCTGCCTTCCAGCAGCACAAAGACGTCAAACTGAAAAGTTCTCCTGCTGATCTGGTGACTGAAACCGACCAGAGATTGGAGAAGATCCTGATCAGCACCATACCCCCATCACAGGTCAGACACAGGAAATCAGCAGCAGTATGATGTGGTTACCATGAACTTTCACCTCAGATTTATAGTTTCAGTGTATTTGCCTGACCTTTGACCTGTGACGTCCAGGTTCATTGGTGAAGACTGTGGCAGCTGGTGAGAGTCTGGAGTTGACAGACTGCCCGACCTGGATCATCGACCCCATCGATGGAACCACCAACTTTGTCCATAGGTCAGAGGCTCGTAGACTATCAAAGACCAGCATAGACTATCAAAGACCAACAGAGACTATCAAAAACCAACAGAGACTATCAAAGACCAACAGAGACTATCAAAGACCAACATAGACTATCAAAGACCAACATAGACTATCAAAGACCAACATAGACTATCAAAGACCAACAGAGACTATCAAAGACCAACAGAGACTATCAAAGGGAGACCAGTTCAGACCTGTTTGTGAAGTGAAAGACAAGATAATTATTCCAAAGTGAAAATATAACAAATTCTAAATAGACTCAAAAACTGCCGCTGAAGAATTTGAATAGAAGCCGGAAAACCTGATATTAAAATATCAGGTGCCAAAGTTTGACGTCTTTCCTCAGCAGGTCTAGGCCCATAAAACACATTCATACCAAAATGTTTCTCTGTTAAACAACTATGTGCACAGAATTCACCACAACAAACAATAATAAAGTTGCAGAAGAAGAATGAAAGGATGCAAACAAAGTCAAGTCACATTTTCTTGTGACTCTTCTAACAGGTTTCCCTTTGTGGCCATTTCCAACGGCTTCATGGTCAACAAGCAGGTAAAACCAGTCAGGCACAACACCAGCTAGCAAGTCAGTCAGCCAGCTAGCAAATCAGTCAGTCAGTCAGTCACCAGTCAGTCAGTCACCAGTCTTTGTGTTGTCATGGTTATGGTTGTTGTTGGATCTTTCTGTTGTCAGACGGAGTTCGGTGTTGTGTTCAGTTGTGTGGAAGACAAATTGTTCTACGCTCAGAGAGGAAGAGGAGCGTTTCTAAATGGAGAGAAGCTTCTTGCCTCTGGACAGCAAGGTGATGATTCTGTGTGAGTTAGGTGTTGGACCGGATCGGTTCTGACCCTGATGTTTCATCCAATCAGATATCAGCAGGTGTCTGGTGGTGACGGAGATCGGAGCAGAACGAGACGACGTGTGGGCAGTGACTGATGATGATGCTTTAGGGGGTAGACCAGGACTCTGATTGGTCCTCAGACAGAGCACACATATGAAGCGATCAGCAATAATGATGATGATGAAGTTCACAAGTGGAACGTGTTTGTTCTTGTTGAAGGATTCGTGCAATGGGCACAGCAGCGGTGGACATGTGTCAGGTGGCGACGGGCGGCGCCGACGCCTACTACCACATCGGTCTGCACTGCTGGGACATCGCCGCCTCCTCCATCATCATCCAGGAGGCGGGAGGTGTCGTCATGGATACCGACGGTCTGTAGCTGTGTGATGTCATATTTCACTCATTAAGTTTATACAGAATATTATGTACAGATAATATTCAGCAAAACTCAAGAGATTCAATTAAAATCTGCAAAATAAAACAGAGAAATTCAACTGCAGATTTTATTGCAATTGTGATTTAATCTCTGATGTTTTTGTCAGGTTTTATGTTGTAATTTGTTGTGTAATTTTGGTTAGTCTGGTTTTCATTTCTTCTTTGTTGGTGTCATACAGCATTATGATGTTCTTCATCTTTACTGTACTTTGAATTTCTTCTTACATTTTTTGCCTCAAGTGTGAAGTTGAGGGTTAAAGTTTGAGGTTTTTGTCCCTAAGCTTCCAGTCCTCGATGGTTCTCCTCAGGCTCAGAGTTTGATGTGATGTCCAGGAGGGTCATCGCGGCGAGCTCCTCCACTGTGGCCAAACGAATCTCTCAGGTTGTTCAGGCGTTTCCCTGTTGCCGTGACAATGAGGATCCATCCGAGTGTGTATATGGAGTATCAGGTGTGAAAGTTGGATTGTAAGTTTGAAACGTTCCTGTTTTCTGCATTTTCACTTAAAAACACGACATCATGTTACTGTTTGTTATTTAACTCTCAGGTTTCACTCTCTTATATTTTAATGATGAACTTTGTTATATTTCTTCATCACAACAAAAACATCTGTTAGGGTTTGTGGTTCAGACTCTTCGTCTGCCCACAGCGCCACCAGTAGACACAAACACTCATTACAGCACAGCGTGTGTGTGTGCTCGATCATTCATCACATAAACCACAGAATGAGCAGAGAAACAGGCGTCTTAGAAAATGTTTGATCATTGTGAATTTGCTTGTTTCTTCATCAGTAAAGTTGTTTCACTAAGAAGCTCTTCATGGTAGAAGAATTAGAACTTTGTGCCGTGGAGCACAAAAACAGAACGCTGACGTCAGCAGTTGTCACATGAGCCTTAATCAATAAATGAAACTGTTGAGTCAAAGTTCCTGTTGTCAGAGTTGATCAGTGATCCATCAACCACTCTTGATAGATCAGCATGACACTGATTCATTTATCATAATCATTTTGGATCATCAATCATTGGATGAATGAGGTTTTGATAAACATTTTAATGATGAAGATGAAGATTTTTCATTTTCATTTTCAAAGTAAAGCTCAGAAAAACAAACAAATGTGGCGTTTAGGTTGTTCAGTGTTTGTGCTCTGGGGGCAGAGCCTCATCTGCCGGTGGGGGCGGGGCATCGTCTCTGATCGGAGAGTAGACATCGATCTCTCTCACGATCCTCTCGGCGATGCTTCTACAGTTGGCAGCAACAACTCGCCTGGACATCAAGTCGAAGTCTGAACCTGAACACAACCAGCGGTCACACGTCAGTGAGTCTGAACCTGAACACACCACAGGTCGCACATCTGTACAAACATCAGGAACAGACAGCAAGATCAAAGCCCACAGTCGGGCCATAAACTTTGCAGTATATCTTGAGTTCAAATATAGGAAGCAAACCTAAATCATCTTTATAGATAAAACAGAAGCGATGCATCTGTACGAGCAGGGATGAGCTGCTGCTTTACATCTGATAGAATCTGATGCCTTCATGTCCAGAACAACGCCATCATCCTTGACAAGATGCTGAATATGAAGCTTCATTTTCAGTCTGAACTGTGACGGGATGGACTCGTGTCTCTCACCGTCCACGTCCATCAGCACGCCGCCGGCCTCAGAGACGATGAGCGCCGCGGCAGCCACGTCCCAAACGTGCATCCCGATCTCGTAATACGCCTCCACGCAACCGCAGGCCACCAGACACATGTTGATGGCTGCACTCCCTGCGCCGCGTATCCTAGCAACAAAAATAAACATTTATATTGTGCATAATATTTCTTGTGTTATTCTCACTTTATTTTATATGGAAACTGAAATGAAGTTAAATTAAATCGCTTTAAGCCACTGACTGATTACAAACCTTCAGGGATTTAGAGTCTGGTGAGAACAAAAAAAACATTTGGATATTTTTATGGAAATACTTGATTTTCAAAAACGAAATGAAATAAGTAAGAAATAAATAACTGGAAACCTAAACAGGCAGTTAGAGACGAACAAACCAACACAAACGACATCCATCTACTGCTTATTGCTGCTCAGCAGTACAGAGAGCAGTGCTTGCAATGCACACAGTAACAGTAGTATTGTGAGTCTGTACACAGTAGGTAGTATTGTGAGTCTGTACACAGTAGTACTGCGAGTCTGTACACAGTAGTATTGTGAGTCTGTACACAGTAGTACTGCGAGTCTGTACACAGTAGTATTGTGAGTCTGTACACAGTAGTATTGTGAGTCTGTACACAGTAGGTAGTATTGTGAGTCTGTACACAGTAGTACTGCGAGTCTGTACACAGTAGTATTGTGAGTCTGTACACAGAAGTATTGTGAGTCTGTACACAGTAGTATTGTGAGTCTGTACACAGTAGTATTGTGAGTCTGTACACAGTAGTACTGCGAGTCTGTACACAGTAGTACTGTGAGTCTATACACAGTAGTATTGTGAGTCTGTACACAGTAGTACTGTGAGTCTATACACAGTAGTATTGTGAGTCTATACACAGTAGTATTGTGAGTCTGTACACAGTAGTACTGTGAGTCTATACACAGTAGTATTGTGAGTCTGTACACAGTAGTACTGCGAGTCTGTACCCGTGCACAGGGATGCAGAGGATCTTCCTCATGCTGGAGAAGATTCTCTCTACCACCTCAGCGTCTCTGTTGGATCCAAACTCGGTGGCGATCATAGACTGTCTGATATCTACCAGGACACATGACAAACATCATTTAGTGCTAACAGCTGTCGTCATGGTGATGTGTGATGCACAGGTACACAGGATTTAAATGTTATTGATTATTGATTGTTGACCTTCCTGATCAGAAACCCGAAGCACCTCTCCATTACAGAACGCTCCTCTTCCTCTTCTGGCTGTAAACATCTTATCGTCAAGACAACTGTAAACAACAGCGAACTCCACCTGAGGGAGAGAGAGAGATTGAGAGAGAGAGAGAGACAGACAGACAGACAGACAGACAGAGTGTCTCACTAACCTGCTTGTTGACATAAAAACCAATGGAAACAGCAACAAATGGAAACCTGAGGAAGAGAACAGATCATCATCGTCATCATGGTTGTCATGGTGATTTCTGTTCTGTTTATCTTCCCTTCCATTTTCCATGTTTCTTTGCAAACCAAATTTAGTTTTTGATTCATGTCCATGAAGGATTTAGATCAAAGCAGTTTGTTTATGAACACGACCTGCTCAATCAATCAACAATCAATATCTTATTAGCTGTGATGTCATATCTCTTATTATTCATTAGACAAACAGTGCGACTGTTGACCGTCATGTTTGGGTTGTCATGGAGACATCAGAGGTTCTGACTGACACACGACTCCATCACGTCCAGAATGAGACGATTGATAATCATCGATTATGATAATCCATCTGTTGTTTACTTATGCACAAAGTTAGTTGTCCCGTCGATGGGGTCGATGATCCAAGTGGGGCTGTCGCTCAGCACGCACGGCTCGCCTGCGGCCACAGACTCCTCCCCTATGAACCTGAGACACAGGCAAGTATCACCATGGTTACATGTTAATGATTTAAACCTTTTGGTGAAAAAACTAACAACAACAAAGTTTGTGCAACCACACACAGGCGGAGCTTCATACCTGTGTGTTGGGAATTTCTCCTTCACTGATTGGATGATGAGCTGCTCCACCATCTGATCAGTTTGTGTCACCAAGTCGACCGCAGAACTCTTCATCATCACCTTCCTGTCTTCCCGCAGAGCCTCCCGCACAAGCTGATCAATACACAACCTCATCAATTACATCATCAGATGTATATCTGATTTCCCTGTCACCAACCACACACACACACACACACACACACACACTCTTCTCACCGCCGCCGCCCTCCGAGCCACATTCACTGCGTGCTCCATGGCATCCTGCCAGCTGTCGGCCATGATGGAGGAAAAGGATCTTAATGACCTTACATGGAAAGAAAACATACAGGTCACATGATCACTTTCTTTGTTTCTGTTTTTATTCATGTTATGTGAACTTAGACTGTAAGCCTTTAACTTGTGTTGCTGTGGAACGTAATGAAGCTCACACACGCTCTGAGCAGAGAGACATCATGTGTGAGCCACCGACTCTCTGATCCTCCATGCAGCACATTTATCACAGGGAAGCTGATGTTAGGCCCCTCCCCCTCTGCTTGTCTGTAGAGTGCTGATGTTAGGCCCCTCCCCTCTGTCTGGTTGTCTGTAGAGCGCTGATGTTAGGCCCCTCCCCCTCTGGTTGCGGGCTGCTCATTTGTGTTCATGTGCTGCACCTGTCTCACCTCCACCAGTTGACGTCTCTCAGAGATCCACAGCAGGTTTGTGTGATTTAGCTTTTTACACTTTTACACAATACACACATCACAACTCTGGTGAGTTGCCAGTTTGCCTCCAGGGCACTGCCGAGGTGCCCGTGAGCAAGGCACCGAACCCCCAAATGCTCCAGGGGCGCCATAGTATGGCTGCCCTGCCCCCCCCCCTCCCTAAGCATGTGTTTGTGTGTGTGATGTGTAAGAGGGGGTGCAATTGCATGTAACATGACAATAAAGAATCTTAATCTTAAATCTTCCACTCCTCCATACTCTGTCTTTTGTACACTTATCCTATCTACTCTTATGGATTCTTTTTGCACTTGAGGTGAATTGATCTCTCAATCTTCTACTCGTACTGCAACTGTTGAACAACAATTTTCTTCTGGATAAATGAAGGTATCTGTCTCTCTCTCTCTGTCTCTCTCTCTCTGTCTCTCTCATACTGACCTTTACACGCTATGGGCTTCTTTGTTTAAACTTAAGTTTGTGTGTATTTGTTGGGTGTTTGGGAAATGTCAAGTTCCTTGTTTGTGTCTTTGTTGTTGTAGCATTTGGTCCCTTGCATGGCCGGCACTGCCTGGGGTCATGACCTTTACCCCGTGGTAAAGCCTGGGAGCATCAGCTGTTCTGTTTCCTGTGCGGAGCTTCAACTCTTACTGGAATGATTAAATAACTTTTGAAGCTTGCTGAGCATAACCAAGAACTGAAGGATGATGTCAGAAAAGGATGATTTCATTGATTCTGGGGTTGTCAGCTCCCAGTGATGCTGCAGCTCCAAGTTTGGACTTAAGGTTTTCATTTTTTGAATGAAAACCTGCTGAAAGAGTTTGATTTATCGATGTGTAGAGTTACAGTGGAACATGTTGATGACGCCGTCAGAACAAAACAGTTTAAAGTAAATAAACCACCCGCTGCTATTTAGTCACGTGTTCGATACGAGACCAATCAAATAAAACCCAATAAACACGAAGAACCAAACAGAAGATGAATCGATGGTTTCTGTCTATGAAACCGGGAGACGGAAAACCAAATGCTGCAATTCCCATTTATGCCACTTGATGCCAACACTGGGTTCAGACCGTTTCGAGTCTAGACTCTAGAAGGTTCCATCGCTCATCAGTTACGTTTTATAAAGTCAAACTTACCTCAGATATGATTTATCACGACCGCTTCCGTTCTTCTTCTTCTTCTTCTTCTTCTTCTCCTCTTCACTTGGAGCTCAGTGCTCGTGTTGCTGCCCCCCTGCGATTTTCCGGAGTGTTGAGTGGAGCGTCGATCAGCCGATCAGAGCGTTTGCACAAAGCAGGTGGAAAACACAGCAGCTGATTCAAACCTTATTTACTTTAGCTGCTGTCACACGGCCATCTAGTGATGAAGGCAGAGAGCACTGAGCAATCACAATGGCTTGACATTGTTGTGTCTTTAATCATCTTCATCGTTATTCTTTGTTATTTCCCCTCAGTTTCCTCCATTAATTCCACCGTGTGTTAATGCTACGATTGATAAGTTTTGATCTTCTGACGTGATTTCGACGGTGTTCAGGTGGAGAATATTAACATGTGATGGACATTTTCTCAGATTATTCCTTAGATTTCATACATGTTACCGGCCCTATTTTGTTGATCAATTTCAATGTCTTCAGCTTCATTACCCTCAAAGCTACAGGAGAAAATCTTTAATCTAACTTCAAACCATCTTTTGCTCTTTTTCTTTCTTCATACTTTTACTGTTCAGGCAGATTGATCTGAAATAATCCAAATCTTCAGAAAATCCCAGATGACATCATCAGCTCCCATCTGCTCGGGACAAAACGTGCAGCTTCATTTCGACGACACGCTGCACAAACACATTGTCGCTTTTACCAAACGCATGAAATGGCCACATCATGGCAGAGATGATGTCATCACAGGTGGCCTCTCCGTGTTTCTGCTGGAGTGTTCCAGGGTCATTAGTATTCCAAAAAGAAGGATGTGATTGGCCAGTCTGTATCTCATGACAACACAATGTTGTACTTCTTTCTTGGTTCTCTACAAATAAGTTCAGGTAACAGAACCTTAACTGTTCACTGTTTGGGTTTTTTTCACCTCCTGTGATTCTTTCATACAGTATGAAGACTTCTGGGCTGTCCGTCCTCTTGTTGGAATGCAGGTGGAGTCTGTCTGTCAGCGTCCTACGGGCAGCAACAGGTAAAAAACAAGTCTTCAGTTTGTCCTCTAGTTGGCAGCGATGTGCTGGAACGTTCAGAGCCAACGGTTAAATTAGTCCACTGCTGACCTTTCGGAATAAAAGCCATGTGAAACGTGACCTCAGGAGTGTTTTTGAAGTTAGCTGTGTGACATCACTTGTGTGGGCGTGGTCAGGGAGTGACGCCCTGCATGTTTGAGGTTTTTGTCCCTGAAAGATTCAAAATTTTACCTCCTTGTAATTTTCTCATTTCTTTCCACCATTCTTCGCTCTCAAAGTGAGTGAGCATTCCCTCGCCTGATTGGCTGGCGCACTGGAGACGGGGCTCAGTCACAGCAGCAAGCGGGGGGGCGTAGCTCCAGGAATGGTGGTCACGCCAGAGATCGGAGGGCAAAGGTCATCCTTTATTTTGACGGAAGAGAGTAGCTCCTTCCTGAGTGGGGCGCTGTTAGCCAGAGTCTGAGACAGAAACAAACATCACTTCTGTGCTTTGATTGGAAAACAAGAAGATTATTAATCAATTCATAAGATAAGACTTTATTTAAGTCAGGTCACATGCAATTCAGACTGTTTATCACACGTAACTTGAAAGTTGTCATCACACACACAAACAGAGGGGTGCAGGACAGCCATTCTTCGGCACCCCTGAAGCAGTTGGGGGTTCGGTGCCTTGCTCTCGTGCACCTCGGCAGTGCCCTGGAGGCAAACTGGCAACTTTCCAGCTGCCAGTCAACTTTCTTGGTCCACAAGGGGACTCAAGCCGGCGACCCTCCGGTTCCCAGCTGAGTCCCCTATGGACTGAGCTCCTTATGTGACTTAATATAAAAATATTTGTAGTGACTGACCAGCTGGAGGCGGCGTGCATACAGGGGCTCTGGTTCCTCTGGTTTCCTGGTGGGCACGGTGACACGCCAGCGCCGCAGCTCTGCCATTATCTCTGCTGGGCTAAACAGGACAGCAGGGTCGGCACAGCAACGGTTGATCAGCTCCACCAAATGCTCCTTATAGTGCAACCTGTCACAGGGGGTGGAGGCTTTATCACATGACGAGACCATCCAGAACATACAGTCTGAGCTCAGACCCCAGAACCACCATCAATCTAGGAGCAGCAGATCAGATCAGGCATGGGGCTTACTGGCAGTATCCTCTGTACTGGGCTGGAGCAGGTCGTCCACAGGGCTCCTCCCTTCTGCTGCAAACATCTCTCAGCTCCAAAACTGAACACACTCCTGGAACATCGACACATTAATCAAACTGGGAGATCAAAACCATCAGCTGATCAATATTAAAGGGTACCTTCCAGACCGCCGGAGCTCCTGTTGGCCGTTCCCAACCAGGATGGAGACACTCGGTAGCGCTGAAATAAATGTTTCACATTCCTGTTATTAATCAATTTGACTCTTTAGTGTAAATATGCCGACCTGATCAGTCGTCACCTGGAGCAGCAGCTGCAGGCGGCTCACGCTCCAGTCCCTCAGGTAGTACAGACAGTCTCTGGGGTGGTGAGCATGGAGACCTTTGGTCTCACAGTCCATAGAGAAACCACATGCCTGAGGACAAAGACAAACACCTTCAATCACCGAGACGCCCCCTGCTGGAGGTCTGGAGAAACCCACATCTAATCGACTGGCTCGGCCCCTCACGAGACCCTAGTGGACCGCTGTAACATCGATTTCCCCACAGGGAGCTGGTTTGTTTTGTGCAGCTCTAGAAACTCACAGAGCCCTGAGTGAAGCTCTGGCTGCAGCCTCCACAGAACTCTTGCTCACATTGGCTGCAGGTGAAGTGCAGGCAGCCGCCGTTAGACAGGATGAAGATGAAGTGACAGCGAGGACACTCTGAGAAAACACGACCACGAGAACAAACCAATCACACAACAAAGACAACACAGCGTGTGTGTAGTGATGTGATGTGATGTGTGTGAGCTGCTCCTCTTTGGCCTCAACATTCTGATGCTCTGTTCAGCCTCGCTCTCCTCTTCATCACCAGTTGAGGCCTGGACGGCTCTGCGTCCGTCTGCTTTATCTTCTCTAATGGTTTTCCGAACATTCCAGACTGGGGTGGATGTAGCTGCTAGTGTTAGCATCTAACAGCACATCATCCTGATGAAGGCATCAGGATCCTTCATGGAGTCTCTGAATGTTCACCTGATGCTCTTTGCTCTGAAAATTAACTTGATAGAATAATCTTTACATTCACCTTTAGTCCCTCACACCTGTCTGACCTGTATGTAGTGATCCATAGGCCTGTGGTGGTCTGTAGTACTCTGTACTCTGTAGTGGTCTGTAGTACTCTGTAGTACTCTGTAGTGGTCTGTAGTACTCTGTGGTGGTCTGTAGTGGTCTGTAGTACTCTGTAGTGGTCTGTAGTACTCTGTGGTGGTCTGTAGTGGTCTGTAGTACTCTGTAGTGGTCTGTAGTACTCTGTGGTGGTCTGTAGTACTCTGTGGTGGTCTGTAGTACTCTGTAGTGGTCTGTAGTACTCTGTGGTGGTCTGTAGTACTCTGTGGTGGTCTGTAGTGGTCTGTAGTACTCTTCTTACCTATGCTGTTGTAGCTCAGCAGGCTGTTCTGCTCTGGCTGGTTCTTCTGCTTCCAGGCTCTGAACTGCTGACAGGAAACACCTTGGTGCTGAGGAGACCACTGCAGGAAGGAAGACACACACACACACACACACACACACACACACACACACACACACACACACACACACACACACACACACACACACACGTTCGTCTTCATTTGTTTGTGTGTTTTTGCTGTGTCTGTTGTTGTAATGATGTAAATGTGTCTCACAGCTGATCTGCACTGAGAGCAAGAGCTCTTCTTACAGCTGGGACAGTCCATCCTCAAGGTGTCGTCCTCATGGAGCAAGCCGAAGGAACACTGCCACACACACACACAAACACACACACAAATCTGATGTGCTCTGGCAGGACGACTCCACACCAGAACATCAGGGAATTCATACAATTATTTCCTAAAAAGGTCATACAAAAAATGTATGAAATACCAAAGAAATGAGGCTTTGGGGGTGTGGTGAGTCGGTCAGAGTTAGTAAGTCTAACACCAGCAGGAAGTGAACATGAAACGGCAGCATTCTGTTTGTGACACACAGCTCCTGATCACCAGCATCAGAGCGGAGACGCAGAGGGACACGGCTGCTCCTCTACATACGTGTAAACGTTTGCATTGCTCATTGGACTTACGTGAGCACACCAGCAGAAGTTTTTCATTTCCTGCAGCGCTCTGTCTCTGAGTTTCCTCTGAAAGAGCTCGTGGATCTGAGGCGACAGGAAGTGTCGGATCTGTTTTTAAACAAACCAGTAAACATGGAAATGCCTCAACTTCTCTTTACTTGAGAGGAAAAAACACTGATTTCTCATTTGAACAAACCAATGAACCCCCTGATCCCCTGGTGACCTCTGACCTGTGTGTCCAGCAGGTTGAAGTAGTCCATGGCCTCCTCCATGCCTCCCTGACCTCTAACCTCTGGCCGTCCACACTGTGGACACACCAGCTGATCCACGCTCCTCTCCAATATGGCTAACATGAAGAACGATTTGAAACAACTCACACACAGACAACAGGAGCAGTGAGTCATCGTGATGATCTGAGGAAGATGAAGAGACGGAAGCAGAGAGTCTGAGACCTGGTAAGTAGAACCAACATCTCACTGAACATCGTACACACATTGGTGTGAGGGTCCTGACCTGTCTGAGGAAGACCTGCTGACACAGACTGACCTTACTGAAGGACACTTGCTCCTGACATATAGGGCAGCTGTGGCTCAGGAACTTTAGGGCTGATGGGAAATCCCTGTTAAGCTGGACGGCTTCTAACACATCGGCAGTGTTGAAGTTCTGCTCCAGGCCCAGCAGCTGCAGGAACATGGCTGCCTTCTCCAAAGGAAGATGAGCTGTGACCTGACAGATATGGAGACAACAGGTTACAAGGACCCAGAACCCTTGAGCAGCGGTTGGTGAGCTCAAGCTGATTCACTTAATCATAAACACTTTGAATGTATCTTCAGAGCTCCATACCTCGTATTGATTATTGATTTACATTCATATATCCTAAACTAATGAGGGGCCACATGTAAGCCCAGGGCTGAAAAAGCTCTCTGGTTTATTAGATCACAACTCACTGAATGAGGATGACAGAAAAAACAAATGATAAATAATGTGTTAATTTAGTTAGGGTTAGTGAGTTTAGAGTAAAAACCGCTTAACAAGTAAACAATGAACAGAAAAACTGCCTTCGGAAGATTTGGACCGACCGGACCGGCAGAAATCTGTCTCACCGCACTCCAGTCCTGGCCTGTTGCTGGTTGTGGAACAGTTCTCTGGCCCTGAAACTGTCCAGGTCCTGGTTCTGAACCTGGAACAAGAACCACACCAGCAGAGGGTGCTGTTTAAGCTAGGGTTCTACATCACTCCCGGCTGGGTGTAAATGCTGTTACCTGTTCCCAAACTGATTCAAATTCATGAATCCTTTGCTAAATGTCTACAAATTATAAAGTAATTTATGTCTTAACTTGTTTGTCCCACATGGCCCTGATGAGATTTCCTTTCAGAAACGATCCTGACTGTGTTTAGGCTGATAAGCAGGCTGAGCCCACCATGTTGAAGTGTTTGCTTTCCATTTCAGTGGGACATTTCTGATTTCTGGTTGTGATTGGCTGAGCTGTGCAGGAAGAGAAATATAACCACTGGGACTCACTCTGCTGACCTCTGCTGACCTCTGCATCCAGGCTTAGAGTCCCCATCATCCTGCTGAGGGTCTCTGGAGCAGGAAACGCCAGGACAACAAAGACCAGGACAAAGTGTGTTAGCCGCACAGTGTCCAGACAAGGTCATACAGAAGGGTTAACAACTTAACAATCAATACCCAATGTAATGGTTTAACCCCTTTAACTCAAACGAAGGGACTCCAAACCAATCAGAGTGTTTCTATGAGTCCTGAACAAACTGTTTCATGTCAACAGTTAGTGGCATGAAAAAGGGGGGAGGCTTACAGGCCAGTACAGACTGAGCCTAACAAAGCTCAACTGAGCCTAACCATACATGACTGTGCTGCTGACCTCTGGGGGAGGAGCTCATAAAAGCGTTGCTGTTGTTGGATGATGAAGAGGATGATGAAGGAGGAGCAGCAGCACTAAAGTCGATCTCCAACAGCTCCTCGGTATACGACCTCCGCACCTTCCCCTCATTGGCCTGTTCCCATTGGCTGGCTGGAACACAGGAGGGTGAGCTGGTCAGCTTTATAATTTACAGGACTGAAATGGAGAGAGAATTCTGGACAATGCCGCCATCTAGTGTCTGCAACAAGTCTCCACAGATCTCTGCAGTTTGACTGAGGCCAGTCAGAGCCTATAGTGTTCAGTTTCATACACAAACATCCATCATCTATTTGTTATTAAAGCGAACATTATCAGTCTGAGACAAGGAGCGCGACCAGAAGCAGAGCAGAGCAAATGTACTTTTAAGAATAGGATCATCAAAACATGGAATTATTGTAATGGAATGACCAAATAATCATACAAAGCTGCAGAGTCGTCACGTCTTAGTCATGTTAATAATAGACTGTTTCCTTCATCAGAAGGCTTAATTAAGTGTGTGATTTTGACTGAAGGCTGCTGACCTCTCATCCTGAAGACATCCTTAGACATTACATTACATTACATGTAATGTAATGTAATGTAATCCTTAGACAGACACACCTTATTAGCCTTCATCACTAAGATCCTTTGATTTTCAAGTCGGAGTCAAAATAAAATTGTAGTTGCAGCTTTTTACAACTCTTTCTGTGCCATGGAACAAACAGAGGATATTCAAGAAACAACTTCCTTTTATTTTACAATTTTATGGATTGATGATCATTGTGTGAAAGGTGCAAAACAAATTATTATTACCATCATCCATCCAGTCCATCCATCAATTATCACCATTAGCCAAACAAACAGGAAGCAGGAAACAGCCTCACCTGTCAGTCCAGTCTGAGGGGAGGTCAGAGAAAGGCGTCCGCTCTGCCCAGAGGTGGAGGGGCTAAGGGAGGAGGGGAAATATAATATTAATATTACTATAAATGTTGGTGTTTTGATTGGTTTCATGCTGATCATTCCTGACAAACCTTTTTTAATGAATCATAATGCTAATATACTGGAAAAAAAACATCCCATTGACCTTTGACTTGTTGCAGATGGTCTGGCTCGTTCCAACACCTGCACACCTGAAATGCCTGCAGGAGTGTGTGTGGCTGAGACGGAGGGCGTGGCATAAAGGGGTGCCTCTTTCTGGAAGGCCTGCCTCATCTCAGAGACCAGCAGAGACAGACTCGAGACGTCCTGACAGGAAGAGAAAAACATATTTAATAAGATAAATAAATGTCCTATCCTATCATCCATCATGCAGACTGAGGGAAGTCTGAACTTTAGGACACAAGTGAGGAGTGTGGACCCTTACTCTAACCCCAACGACTTAGTGAAGGAGAAGGGGACGTGTATGAGACATAACCCTAACCCTAACTAACTACATGCTGTATAACGGCATCTAACATCAAACACCTAACACACACTAATATGGACACCTTACTGATCACAGCCGCACTCGCCAATGATTTCACACACACACACACAAACATAAACAATTGATAAGATGATCGTTGCCTCTAGTAAGACAAACACAACAACACTGCTCAGAATAGAAAGGTAGAATTTATTCATATTTATCTGGGACAAGTAGAAGTGTTCATTGTCGATGTTTCTGTTTGCAGTTCCAGGGTTTGACAGCAGGTTCACAAACCAGTTTAGCACTTAAACCAGTTGGTTAACTAAGCAGCTCAGCATCTGGCTCTACCTGTCCATCAAGCTGTAAGTCTAAACAGTTAACCAGTCTTACCTTGGTCCACTTGCTCAGGCCGCCCAGTCTGATGTTGCCACTGGCGTCCACACAGGGACAGGAAGGGTTGATCACCATAGAGACAGAGGGACAGACGTAACAGCGAGGCCTGGTCACGGGATGGCTCTGGTGCAGCCAGATGCACACTGGGATGTTGTAGTCACTTCCTGTGCAGAGCATTTATGTGTTTCTATGTTAACATACAACTGTGATTTGACATCTTTAATGCTGCTAACACTCACTGCTAGTTAGCATTAGCACACAAAGTCATACTGGCAGAGGACAAAGAGAGACCCAATGACAGCACTGAGTATAGATTATTCATTAGTTACACAGGTTGAGTTGGTTTTAATTTAGCTGGTTCTTGTATGTGCTTTGTTGCTGTGTTTACTGATGATCATGATGGCATGGTGACCTTCAAATGTGACAGGGACAGTTCCACACAGGTACAGCAGCTTCTTCTTCTCTCCGTTTGGAAAACCTGACGACACAAGCAACCCCGCTTTTATTTTGTGCTCTTATTTCCTGACACATATTTCAGGGGCGCAGGAAGAAATAAATACATGAATAAATCAAAATAAAGCACACACACAAACATTTTAACTATAATAAATCACATTCATGTGCGTGGTTACACTGTGATGTACTTACAGTAGAAATCCACATAGAGACGCAAATCTGAAAAAACAGAACGAACGATCTGAAGATCAGAAAGAGTTTCAACTGTAAACCTGTAACGACACTGAGAGGAGAGGAAACAAGGGGAGGAGACATGGCAAGGAGAGGAGACAGGGAGACGAGAGGAGAGAAGAGAGGAGGAAACAAGGAGAGAAGGAGTTAGTGAGGATTTTGTTTGTTTTTAGCATTTAGGTTAGTGGCAAACTGAGTTAGCATCAGTTATCTTAGTCTAGCTAAGCATTAATAGGGGCTAACAAATTGTTCCAACGTTTAAACTGTGACTTCATGTGTGGAAGGCGGGGCTTAGGTCTCTCTTTACCTCGATTAGAGTCTGAAGCTCCGCCCCCGCTTCTACCTGCGGCATCTTCAAAGTAAATAAAACAATGTAAACACGACTAATGGGCTAATGCGGCTAAAACATCCTGCCGACATGACGTCACCGTAAGCATCACACAATTCCTTCTTCTGCTTTTCAAAGTAAAATCATGTTATCCTCAACTATTCTCTGCCTAACCCGCTGTCTTTTTCTGCAATGAAAGACCTTTGCGTTTCTAGTTACTTAGTTACCACATCTTACTTGAATTAATATTTACTGCAGTTAAATCCTGTAAGTAGTTAGTAGTTAAGTGTCCAGAGTTTGCTTTGGTTAATAGTTACGTTAGCTTCAACAGTTGCTTTTAATTGGCACCGTTTACTTTAGTTGCTTTAGTTGCCACAGTTTGTTTTGGTTTAGTCGTGACTTTGAGAGGATTTACAGGTAATCAAAGTTACCACCAGCAGTCAGTCGCCATCGCACTGTGCTGGAAATCATTTTGGGGGACCTTTATTTTGAAGATAGGTCTTTGTCAGGAAATGTTCTTTGTAAACTTCCGGGTAACCGGTCCGCTGGGTTGGTTTACAACGACCATGGACGCCGAGTCTGCAAGGCCGAACCGGGCCGCGCCGGCGCCGTGTCGGACCTTTGTGGTCGTCCTTGGAGTGCTGCTGTGCGGGGTTCCGTCTCTGGAGGCCTGGGACGCGGACCTGGAGCTCCTGGACCTGGTGGAGGAGTTCCCGCAAAACTTTTATGAGTTCATGTCCGTGGAGCAGGTTCGTGCTAACGCTTACTGCGAACTATCGGACTATCTTCGTCTCCATGACAACCACACAGCCCGGTTTGCTTCGTGGTGCTGCTAACCTTCGCGTGCCACGCAGACAGCTAAGCTAAGTTTAAATCAACAGGCTGCTAACATGTGGCACTGCGAGCTAACGGTGCTCAGATGCTAACAGCTCACATTAAACACAACACGCTGAAAATCATTTTTAAATTAAGTAACAAATCTCTGTAAAAGTGCAGCGAAACTCAGTGTGCGCATGAAATCAGAGTTTTTCGTATTAAAATGGATTTGTCCATTTCTCAGCTGCTGTGAAGCCAACAGCTGCTGTGAAGCCAACAGCTGCTCTGTCTTCGCTTTTGTTTCCTTTCTGCTCAAACGTTTAGTTTGTTATTGTGAACAACATAAGGTGTAAGTTCATCTTTACCTCTGCTCTTCAGAAATGCATGTGTGTGTTTCTCTCTCAGGATGCCTCTTCCCCAGACATCAAGAAGGCCTATCGTCGTCTGTCTCTCACTCTGCACCCGGATAAGAACAAAGATGAAAACGCTGAAACACAGTTCAGACAGGTAGGCTGACCTCTGAGTCAAGCAAATCGAATCGTCCTTTTCCTCTGTCTAACAAGTCTACAAAGATGCAAGAGACATTTTCTCGGAATTCTTTTTTCCCTCATTGGTTTGGCTAAATGCTTAAGCGCAGCACCCTGATGTTCTGGATGGAGCCCTGTAGCTGCTGAAGATCCAATCAAACAGTTTGTTCTTCACTCAATCCACTCCTTCTCAGCTAGATGATGGTGGAGACAGAAATGTGCGTACTTGTGTGTGGTGGGAACGAGAACAAAGTTTGTTTGTTAGTTGGAGAATATTGCTGCTGCTGTTGATCCGGGGGAGATGCTGTCTCTACCACATTGGACTGAGACAACATCAAGTTATCAGTAGACATTATTAGAGATTTGAATGTGATTTCACAGCACACCTACATATTAGCTGTACTGCTGTATATACGCTTATATGAGAGAGAGAGAGAGAGAGAGAGAGAGAGACTTTGTTTGCTTTGCGTTTGATTGTTTGTTGTTGTTTTTCAGCTGGTAGCCATTTATGAAGTCCTGAAAGATGAAGAGAGACGACAAAAGTGAGTCTGACCTGTCTGCTGGGCTCCCAGCCAATCAGCTTGCACAGCCAGCTAATAGTAATTTTTTTCAAAGCTTATGTATTCTCTTTCTGTCTGTGTGTGTGTGTGTGTGTGCGCGGGTGTATGCGTGTGTGTGTGTGCACCTAGGTATGATGACATCCTGGTGAACGGGCTTCCTGATTGGCGGCAGCCGGTCTTTTACTACAGACGAGTGAGGAAGATGAGTAACACTGAGCTGGCCTTCCTCCTCTTCCTCATCCTCACTGTGGGACACTATGCTATCATCTGGTCCATCTATCTGGAGAAACAGCTGGTGAGGGAGTGCCATACACACACAGTCTATAATACACACACAGTGTACTGGCAGCCCTACGCCCATTGAGCCAATCAGAGAGAGCCCTGAGCTGGCCTTAATATGACCCAAGTACAGTGATCTGTGGTCTGTTTGAGGAAGACAGTGATGATGACTCCTTGCTGCGTTCCAGGATGAGCTGCTGAGTAAGAAAAAGAAGGAGAAAAAGAAGAAGCTGAGCTCCAGACCCATTGACGAGTTCAGGTGTATGGGCCAGGACAGGAAGGACAGGTAAGTTGGACATCATCTCTGAGGTTACTGCACTGAAACACTGTAGTAATGACTGTGTGGTTTGTGTCCAGACCTCAGTGGCAGGACATCCTCCCTCTGAAGCTCAGCATCTGGCTCTACCTGTCCATCAAGAACCTGCCGCAGACCATCCAGGTACACACTGTTTAACTAAAGCATTTAAAATATTTAGTCCTACCCTTTTCACTCAAGTGAATATTTAGATTTCAAGGTGCATACTAAAGTATAGAAATATAAAATCCTCTTGTTATTGGTCAGCAGTTAATAATATGAAATTGCTGTCTGTTGAATTACTATCGCACACTCATTTCTGTGTAGTTTTTTTCATTGTGTCATTTATGTGTTGCAGGAAGTGAAGTTGTTCTATGAGCAGCATCAGCAGATGAAGGAGCAGCAGCAAAGGGAGGAGGCTGAGGCCGAGGCTGAGGCCGAACAGGAAGCTGCTGCCAGTAACTCACTTTGTTTCTATGATGACTCACACTGCACATCCATATTGCATGTTGACCTTTAGTCCACGTCACTTCTGGCATGAAGTAGGAACGCATTTGAGAAAGTTACCACCACAGGTACACGCAGGTTTCCTGCAAGTACCTGAATGCATAGATTTTGATCCAGAGCCTGGACCCAGTCCACTTTTTCTAGTCAACAATCTAGTTCCAAGGTCCACAATTCACTGCCTGGATTACAATCTGATCCCTAGTCTACAGTCTGGTGCCAGACCAAAGTCTAGTTCCAGTCCAGATTAGTGCATACTTTAGTTCCCACTCAGTCCAGACTCTGGGTCGGGTCCAGAGCCTGATCCACAGTCTATGGTCGTTTCACAGTCTAATCCCAGAGTCTGAACACCACTGTTGCTCTGTCCCACTTCCTGTTTTTCTTACCAGGAGAGAAGAGGACAAAGGTCAAAAAGCCAAAGGTAGAATTTCCTGTGTACGAGTCGTTGTCAGAGAGGTTGAACCACCAGAGCTATGAGCAGAGTACATCCATCGAGGAGATCGAAGACCAGATGGATGACTGGCTGCAGGATCACACTGCTGCAAAGAAAAAGGTTGTGCATTGCTATTTCATTAACCTCAGACCTTGGTTAGCTCGAAATGGAGTTCAGTTTCAGGACCTTAGTCTCCCTCCTATCTTCCTCTGTAGGCTGCAGACTGGTCGGATGACGAGCTGAGCCTGCTCAGCAGGTTGATGGTTAAATTTCCAGGAGGAATGCCAGGACGGTGGGAAAAGATTGCACATGAGCTGGGACGATCAGTTTCTGACGTAAGCCTGACATAAACCAGAACCATGCAGGGACCAACCTAATTGACGATTGCTAGCGTGGCTTAGCACAAAGCTTTGGAACTGAGGCAAAGCCAAGGCCCTGTTTGTCTTGTGTTGTAATTACATTTTTTTTCTTGTTGCCAGGTTACAACGAAAGTCAAACAAGTAAAAGACAATGTGAGCAGCACGGCAGGTAAAGACTGAGCTCCTACTGTGTCTCCACTGACTTCAAGTGCATTTATACTGTTCTCTACTGTGTCTCCATCTGCTGTTTTCTGTGTCTCCACTGTCCTCTACTGTGTCTCTATAGTCTTTTACTGTGAACTTTACTGTGTCCTCTCTTATCTCTTTGCTTTCAGGTTTGGTGAAGCTGTCAGAACTCAAAGGATGTTCTGCGCCATCCAAGTTGTCTTTACTTGTTCCTGATAGTCTGATGACTCAGAGGGAGGTTGGGGCCAGCATGGAGGGCGGGGCGATGGAGGAGCAGCTGCAGGAGGAAGAAGGGGAGGAGGATGAAGCAGTTGTAGCTGTTCGGCAAAGGAACAGGAAGGTGGCGCTGTCCGATGGAGGTGAGGTGAGGGTCAGAGGTCGGCGGCAGAGAGACTTTGACCCAGTTGCAGCACTGGAGGATGAAGGCACTGAGCCTCAGCGGGTAGAGGGTGGTGTTTGGACGCAGAACCAGCAGAAGCTGCTGGAAGTCTCTCTGCAGCAGTTTCCCCGAGGAACAGCAGAGCGGTGGGACCGTATTGCCAAGGGGGTCCCTGGAAAGACCAAGGTGAGGGTCCACTGGATCCAGTTTTGGTGTTCAGCTCAACTTCATTTATTGTGACTCTGGCTTTGAGTCCTCCTGGGTTAGTACTCTTGAAGTAAATCTGAAATGTATTTTGACTCTAAACCATGATGTGATATAGTAAAAGCAATACTTCAACTAACTCATAGCCAGTGTAACAACTGAAGAACCCAAGTAATGTGCTCAGTTCACTTGGTTTGCTGAACAGCAAAAGAAATGCATGCCAGTTAACGTGGTTAACATCATACGAGAAATACACCTCTTAACGTCAAAAAGTTCAATCACCTGGGTGGTGGAAACAACAGCAGTGGTTTCTGGAGCTCTGGATCTCCTGAAGAAGGGGCCCAAGAAACACTCACAATCCCACATTAAGTATCCCAGGCAACACCAACTCTTGTAAGACATCACTTAAGTTTTCTCTGTCTTGTCCCTTTGTTGGCAGGAGGACTGTATGATTCGTTACAAGATGTTGGCTGAGCTGGTGCAGAAGAAGAAACAGGCCAAAAGCTGAAAATTCATGACCCCTGACTTCACCCACTCTGCTCAGATGGACATATGAGTTTTTTAATCTTGTCTGTAAAGTCAACAAGTGTTTTTTTGTTTGTTTTTTTGATAATAAACTGGTTAAAAACAAAACTCTGACCTCTGACCTCCAGCTTATAGCTTCAGGTGCCTTAGCTCCCTACGGCTTCCCATCAATCACCTCTGTTCACATATCAATAAAAACCTATTTATTTGCTGCTTCCTCATTGTCAGGTTGAGTTTTTTTGCTTACCACAGTCCCAAAACAATTCACTGCACAATCTGTACACATTTCCTTCACACACTTATTCTTCAATAATGACAAATAGTTACCTAAATGATGATCACATTTCTGCCTCACTTTTATTCTATTAGTTATGAACATTAAACACCTGCAGCATCTTTCACTTTGCTGCACTCACAGTAGATGGCAGAGGAAGCTGCAGAGTCATGGGATGTCAGGTGAGCGGATTAAGGAAGAATGGAAAAAAAATCAGCTGATGTGCCTCGTCCTCTTGCTACACTCTACACAATCACCAGGAGCCAGAGTCAGTCAGACAGTCTATCTAAGCCTGAACTAAACCTGGGTTGGCTCGTCACCCTCCTGCAAGTAGGAGACTGCTTCCTGCCCAATGATGAGTCAGTAAATGGAAAAGAGGCGTGTCTTTAGGCGGGGTTTAAAAATGGACACTCAACATGTAGTTTAAAGTCATTAAGAAAGTGAATAAGACTCAATAGGAAATCCATTTACATAGATGAATATACTGTATATCTACACAAATAGAATGATTAGACTCCAGGGTTAGGGTTTCTGTAATATTAGAATACCAGTATTTTAAAAAAAGGGTAATACCTGAAATAATCAAATGCAGCCATGAAGTTTTGACAGTCCAAAAATCAGTGGATCAGTGGATCCGAGAGGAACATGTTCAATGGTTCAATGGTCCTGTTGACAAACTGCTCCAGGTTTTGTGGCAGAGAGATCTTTCATTACTCAGTGAGTCACATTAATTAAGGTAGAAATTGCTGATTTCCCGAATCTTTCTGAATTCGTTTTTAACCCAGTTTTACCATGGAACGGGTGTGCTGGAACGTTTTAGAATCTTTTAATGACCACGTCCTCTTCTGAATCCTGAATTTTTTACTGTGAAAATCAGATCGGAAATGAAGATAGGTATTGTTTCCTGCCAGCGGAACGAAGAGCAGGAAGCGTCTGTTAGCATTCGCCCTCCATTAGCCCTGTAGTTGTCCGTAAGTCGCATTTCGCATTTATGTTGTTTATGGGTGGTTGAGTCTGTTTGATTTGCTCTAAATGAGTTAAGTTTGCTGTTAACCGGAAGTATCGCTGGCTAACTTTCTAGCTATATGGCAAGCTAACCGCAGTTAGCTAGCAGGGTAGCTGTTTGGGTTCTTCCACTTACGTCATCTGTTTGGTTAAGTAACAAAGATTGAGTCAAAGGCTCTGACTGAGGTTTACGAAGTGTTCTAAAACGTGTTTAATATACTGAAGCACATTATATATACTCAACTATATGTACCATGCTGTACGTCATACAAAATATGGTATACATTCATATTCACACGTGTTTAAAGTATTTAAGTACATGTGGGAAACATTTTATAATAATCTGTAATATTGTTGCGATCTTAATATGTATTTCTGTATTATACAGTACAGAATTTTTATTGATTATTTAAATGATAATTCTTCAGGTCTCAGCCCACCCAGTAGGTGGCAGCATGTACCGTTTTAATCATTTGTAAACCTCATAGAACAAGAAGTATGTGGTTTAAAGGTGTTTTTTTTTGATGACCAAACCAAAAGAGAGAAGTGTGGATGCACATATCTAATATGTCTAACACACACACACAGCGTTGCCCAGCGGCACCGTGGCAGCCCACTGCTTTACAAAAACGTTGTTATAATAGCACAAATAAAACTTTCCAGTTGTATTTTGATTTATTTGTCATTGATGCGACAATTTGTTATGCGTCATTTTCAGACTTCTTTTCCTGTCTGCAGGTACGATGATCCAATCATGTCCCTGCAGGCCATATTGCATGAACGAATTGGCTCTGCTCAGGCGCTGCTGCAGAGGGCGGAGCAGCTGAGCAAGCGCCACCCGAACAGCGTGGAGGGAAGTGCGAAGCTGTGTGCTAAACTACGTGCAGAACTGCGCTTCCTGCGACGGGTGGAGGTCGGTGAGCTCATAGTCAAAGAGTCGCACCTGCACAGCACTAACCTCACTCATTTGACGGCCATCGTGGAGTCGGCAGAGAGCCTGGAGGACGTGGTTGCCGTGCTACACGTCTTTAGCTACCAGGATGTGGCTGACACCAAGCAGACCCTGGTGGTGGATGTAGTCGCCAATGGAGGTCACACTTGGGTCAAAGCAGTCGGTCGGAAGGCTGAGGCCCTGCACAACATCTGGCAAGGGCAGGGCCAGTATGGCGACAAGAGCATCATCCGACAGGCAGACGACTTCCTGCAGGCCAGCCGCCAGCAGCCCGTCCAGTACTGTAGCCCGCACGTCGTCTTTGCCTTCTACAACGGCGTCTCCAGTCCCATGGCGGACCGGCTTCGTAGCATGGGCGTCTCTGTACGGGGTGACATTGTGGCGGTCAATGCCTTGGTGAGAGATGAAGGAAGTGACGAGGAGGAGGAGGAGGAGGATCAGCAGCAGCAGGAGGAGGAGGAGGAGGAGGGGGCGCAGGAGCTGGAGCCACATGATGGCAGCACCACAGAAGAAGAGGAATCGCAGCTGGGCCTCACTAGAGTGGACCGAGGGACTGTGGTTGCCAGTCTCTCATTCCCTGTCCAGGTAAAGGTGGATGCGTGTCACCGAGTCAACCTGGACATCACCACACTCATCACATACGTGTCATCGCTGAGCCACGGCCGCTGCCACTTCACCTTCAGGGAGCACGTGCTAACGGAGCAGGCGGCCCAGGAGCGGCGTGACAAAGTCCTGCCGTGCCTGGAGGACTTCATGCAAGGGAAGGAGCTGTTCACCTGCCGCTCTGCTGTTAGCGACTTCCAGTTGATCCTGGACACACTGGGCGGGCCCGGAGAGAAGGAGCGGTCCCGCCAGCTTCTGGCCCGCCTCCACGTCGTGGATGACCAGGCGTCGGAGCGAACGCTGGCCCTCACGCCGAGCGCTAAAGTCAACCGTCGCTCCCTCATGATATTCGGGACCGGAGACTCCCTCCGTGCCGTCACCATGACAGCCAACAGCCGATTTGTCAGGGCGGCGGCCAACCAGGGTGTCCGATACAGCGTGTTCGTCCACCAGCCCCGAGCGCTGACGGAGGGGAAAGAGTGGAGGGCCACGCCCATCTGAGGCACACTGACAGGTGCAGAGGATTATGGGAAAGAGTTAATTTCTGTCGTAATCTAGTGAATGAACACACGTGTTCGTTAGCATTAACATCATGCATTTGCAGAATAATTAAGTTTCTGTTCAGACGCAAGAGAATAAAAAGATCAGAGCTGTTTTGTTTATATACTTTAGCTCCGCCCACACTCGCCTGAAACTCAGGCTGTGTTCCTGAGCGCTTCACGCTGTATGTAGACAAGACGTTGCATTTCACGCGTTCCTTCTGATCGGGTCTCTGGCGTGTTTCCGCCCCCACATGTTGGAGGATTTGTCCACTCGGGGACAGAAGCAGAGATTCTAACACGGAGAACAGCAGTGTGTGGTCTTTGTTTGTTTTGATTCATGTTGCCTAACTAATTTGATGTAAAGATGCAAATGTATTATTTGGTTTCCCACATGTAAAGTCTGGTTCACTGCGTTTAAGTCCGATTGACTTATTGATCACTGAGTGTTCACTTATATCTTTCGCTCCAACCCTGCAGAGAACACAGCTGCTCCTGAAAGAGGACATGTTGACCTCTCACCCTTAACCCTCTGATTGTCTTATAGTAACTATGACCCTTCTATCATCAGTCTGCAGCTCTGATGTCATTTCCTGGTTGGGTAACTGAATATTTTCAACCTGTTTACTAAACCAAAGACTCCAATCATGCACGTATAAAGGGAATAAACTTAACAGAAATTTTATTTATGGTTACAAATTCTCAAAACCTTACACGACGGCAACCTTTCCAAATAAAATGTACAAATGTCCAATTTCGAAATTCGTGAACAATCGTTCTCCTGCTGCCGCTTCCGGTTGATGTCTATCGTCTGGCTGCAACTGCAGCTGTGATCGGCTGCAGAGTGAACCATGGATCCTGCAGCATGGACGGGCTGAAATATTTCTCCACCTCTGAACCTGCAGCCTGCACACAAAGAAACAAAGAAACAGTCAGCACAGAGCCGCTCCGGTCTTTGTAAGCGAACAATGAAACAACTTCTGTGTGATAACCAAGCGATGGTTGTGGAATAAACACGGGGGACAATTCAGGATAAGGTGTGGATGATCACATTCGAATGTACACCGTTCATCTATGATTGATCAGGTTAACCAGATAAGTTAAGTAGAACATCTGGAGCCAGTCGGGGTCCATTTAGTGACTCGAATCACGGCATTAAAGCCAACGACCCACGTGACTTCAGTGGAATTACAACAAAGAACTACAGCGCTTAATAAAGCTCGACCGTCTCATTTGACCTCATGTGATCGGTCCACACACAAAAGTCTCCCGGTTAATATCGATCTATTCCTCGGGTCAGACTCGAAGTTTACCTGAAGGTTTTGCTGGGCAGCGGGGCCGAAGGAGCGAGGCCGCCTGAAGGAGTCCGCTCTGCCGCGACCTCTGCCTCCGAAACCCCGCGAAGAATCTGGGAAGAAACCTCGAGGGCTGCCGAATCCGGTCGGAGTCGAGCTCCTGTAGGGTCCGTGAAAACCCGGGGAGAAACGTGGAGAGCCCGGAGAACAAACCGGAGACCCCCGCGGGGAAGCTCCGTATCTGAGCCCCGAGGAGGGGGACCGAGCCCAGGAGGAGGCCGGGGAGGGAAACCTTCCAGGCGGCCGGGACACTCCGGGGTTCGGTTCGGTTGGTCTGAGCGGAGTACGGTACATCGAAGCGACAAAATCCAGACGAATCGCCTGAAACGGATGAAGTAGCAAACGTACGCAACAAAGCGACCCAAGCCGGAAACAATAATAAATACTCCTCTTCTTCTGTGTAGCTTAATGGCGTTTGGCAAACAGCAAAGAGCGCGATACGGCCATCTACTGGTTTGGAGTACGAGCAGGACAGGAGACCGGGGGGTCTGTACGAGGAAGCACGATTGAGGTCATTGGTTGCAGAATTGTTGGATTTTATTCGGGGTGAAGCTCCGCCTCTTGACCGTTCCATCGTGTTCCTATAGGCTCGTGTTTGCAGACACGCCCCCTTAACAAATCGTGTTGATTAGCGGTTACGATACCGATTATCGATCATGCGGGTTTCGTTTCGGTCGAGCCAGTTTATGTAAACAAGATCAGCTGAGCTTCCGGTCTCATACACACATAACCCAACAACACAGCCCGGCTGTCTTTATGTTGGAGCTAATTGTGTTCATTAGTGTGTGTGAACCCTTGTTGCATAGTAGGTGAGTAGGGGGAAGTGCGTGCGCACGCACACACACACACACACACACACACAGACACAGGTGATCAGAGTGCAGGTGTGTGTCATCATGTGAGTGCCTGGATCATCGTGTCCACTGTGGACGGACAATATGAATTCCTTCATGGCGGCTTGGAGGCACGTAAAGTCACGTAAAGTAGTAAAAGAAGTAAAAAGCTTCGCTTCACTTGGGACATTACGTCATCAATGCACGGAGGCCGAAACCACGTTGGATTTCTTTGCATTGTTGATGCTGATTACATCGCTTTATTCACCCGGCGTGGGAGTTAGCCGACCTGTCCAACTGCTCCTGAGGTAATGACTAAATAAAACACAGAACGTTCAAACACAAAAACAGAAGGGTTTATGTGTGTGTATGTGTTAATGTGAGTGTGTTAATGTGTTAATGTGTGTATGTGCTGATGTGAGTGTGTGTAGACCTTCGTCTAATATTTTAACTCGGTAAATAGCAAACGAGGACAACGTGGACAGCGGTGAGTCGGTTTCGGGTGTAATGAAGGAGCGATGTTGATGAAACAAAATCTGGAAAAAGTTAAAGGGTTGATAAAAAGACTTACAAAGATCGCGATCAAAGGTTACAAAAACTGCAAAATATAAGGAAAAATACACGAAACGTCTGTCTCTTTTTGTAATGACAGTCTTTGTCCTGAGTGAGGCGCAGCTGCTCTGTTCAACATCAAACTGTCCTGACAAGGTGATAGATAAGAGGAGCGAACCATTTCAATCCTATTTTCATGTTTGCTGTATAAACTGTGGTGTTCTGGCCCGGTGGTCGTCTTGGGATTGGAAGGTTCCCGGTTTGATTCCGGGCTCCTCTTTATGAGGCTGTTGAAGTGTTGTTGAGCCAGACACTGAACCCCTCACCGGTCTAACCCTGGTATGAACCTGCATCAGTGTGTGAATGTGAGCTCACTGGAATGAGCTTTGGGACATGTTAACTTGTTACTCAATGGATTTGTTTTAGAAGAATAAGTGAAAAATAATTGTAGAATATTTTTAAAAAATGGATTGTGGAGAGTTAAACTTAAAGGTTTAACACTGTCATCACCACAGAAACCATGGAAGGTTTGTTGTGCTCAGTCTGAGCCCAAAGCGTCCACGCTGAGCTCTGCACTGATGTGTGAGCAGAGTGACAGAGCGGCTGTGTGGGCGCGCTGCATCTCTGAATAGCAGCAGTGATGGAGTCACCGTTTGCGGTGGAGGCCGAACAGCGCTGACGTGTCCTACATCCTGCACGCAGACAGAAAATAGATCCTCCAGCTCAGATCACGTTCCTGTGGACGCCTCCCTCCGTCTGTACACTCACTCCGTCACTGCACCACTCAATCACTTCATCGCTGACGACCTGCTCGCCGTCGTGACTACAGAGCAGCTGTATCTACCTACAACCCTTTGCTCCTCAGAGTAATGCTTTGGTTATTAAAGACCTCATCTTTGCTCTATCTTGGTTAGAGCTATAACATGAATGATGCCATTGTTTACATATTTGTTGGAAAGTAAAATTAAAAAGGGGGAGAGAGTTCAGCTCCAACTTTCTCCAAATTATTTGGCGATAGACCTTCTCTGACCTCCAGAAGGGACATGGTGATGAAGAGAAGCTTCTCAAAGGCACAAACAAGGATATGGAGCCATCAACAACATGTGCTTGGCTGTGTGGCCCTTAGAAGATCAAATCTACTTTTTGGCTGACAGACAATCTCAAGCCTGCGCTGCCTGTCAAGTTCCCTAATTCATTGACCCCCTCTGGAATACGTGACATATAAATTGAAAATGACAGGTACCATCACCTGTGTCAGGCAGCAGTTCCCTGTCAGGCTGGTTGTCATAGTAACCATTAACAAACGGTGCTTTGCTCAAATTGGACGTATCGTTTTTTGCTTCTGATGACCATGAATATGAATAAGATAAATAGAACAGAATGTGATATTTATTTAATGTGAAGGAGCCAATGTGTTGGACAAACACTGCCCCCCCGCCCCCCCGCCGATGGTTTCCGCCTGCAGAGGTTGATGAACTTTAACTGCTTGCTCTGTATTTTATTTACTGAATACCCCCCCACACACACTCACACTGATCGATTTGATATGACCTCTAATGAACTCTCACCTTTGTCACATTTTCTCCTCTGTCTATGCTTCACTTCCTGCTGTGATAATCCAGCTTGCTAAAATGCTCTTAACAAAGCCTTTGACCTCAGAAAACTACATTTTCTCTGAAGAAAGCTGAGGAGAACTTTAAGGACAGTCTGAGGTCAGCCAATAGAAATCCTTCAAGGATCCTAGTGCGCCGTCACAGCCGTCCATCTTTGAACAGAGGAGGAGGTTTACGACACCATGAACCACGCTTGAAACTAAACAAGCATTCAGTTTCTCATAGACATGGTGACAGCAGTCAGGTGTGTATATTGGTAGCAACACTGGCCAACACAGTAACTCAAACATGAACATGGGTATAAGTATTGTATGTCTTGATTTAAATACTAATGAAAAAATAACGTCAGATCACAACAGAATTTTTAAAGATTCATCACATCTTCAGTTGTGTTTCATCTCGGAACTTTAATCTTTATTGCTGTTGTGCTTCAGGCTGAGTAGTTCTGGAGGTACAGTGCCCCCCTGTGACTGCAGAGCAAAGTACAGACACAGAGGGAAGTCAGTACACATGCACAAGGCAAATTCAAGTGAGATTATCATTATGACTGATTTTAAAACAACCCAATAATAAACTGTTATCAGTAATATCAGCATTTGGACAGTTTTAGAGCTCTGTCATCAAATCAAACCTTTGTTTCAGTGTTCAACTTGGGGCTTAATAATAATTACTGATATAAACTCTGAACACATGTCTGGTTTCTTTGTTTGGTCCTGAAGACAGGAAGTCGAACTGAACTCTGCTTTACTTGTTTACTTTTACAACATGATTGATTGGCACTTATGAAGTATTTTCTGCTGTAGAACCGCAGTGTGACCTGCAATGAACTTGGACTGTTTGTGGGTTGGCATGTGCTTCAGTTCACCTCCGTTCACATCAGGGCACTTTGTCCTCAGTTACACTCTGACAAAAAAGAACTAGAGAAACCTGAGCAGCCATCAACTTGTAACGCTACTGACTCAAACCTGCGGACACAATGAAGTGCTAAAGGCCACGATGAACAAGAAACAGAAACAAACGTTTGCTTTTTTGGCAGGCAGATGCATAGAAGAGGACCAATCCTGTGTTGATTAAATCAATGCATGGATGCATATAAGTTGTGGCCACAGAAGCAACACTGTGTGGACACAATGTCCTGGCTTCTCATCCTGGTGCAGGTTTTCTTCCAGTTTATCGAAATCAATGAGCTCATTGATCAAGCAAAAGATTCAAAGTGACTTCTGAACCAGCACTGGTATCCAAACCTCCCACTTTCAGCCATTCACACACTGATGCAGGTTCATACCAGACAAGGACACAACCTCCTTATCAGGAGCAGTAAGGGGTTCAGTGTATTGCTCAATAACACAACAGGCTCACTAGAAGGAGCCCATTCGGACCAGGAACGTTCTGCCCTCCAGACTGGACTGAGAAGAAGCTGAGCCAATGACTTAGTGTCTTAATATTTGTCCCTTAACCCAAAAAACTAAAAACTAGGGCAATCTAAAATTAAATATAATATAATAGTATATAATAAAACTTCAATGAAACTGTTTTATATATAACTTTCTTTCTCTTTTTCTTCAATAGTGTTGAGCCAAAATTCATTGTGCATTGATGTTGCATTAATGTTTATTTTATTTTTATTTTGACTTGAATTTTATATTGTGACTCAGATTCTTGACTACATTTACATTAGTTACATTATTTAAAATATACTAACCAATTACTGCAAAATGGACGGGAACATCAAATGGATGAAGTCACGTGTCATTGAAAAAGTCAATCACATTCTATAAGGAGATGAATACTAGATGAACTTTGAAATGAAGTTAACTATGAAGCCAAAAATGGAGAAAATAAATTATGCAATAAAACCACAAGCTATTTCATATCTGCCATTTTCATGAAACAATTGTTTTTTAATAGCTTGTCGGATGAAATGTTGACTTGTTTAGGGAGGCAGTAGTCGAGTGGGTAGAGCTTCCGCTTAAGCACCGGAGGGTTGCCGGTTCGAGTCCCTGCCGAGGTGCCCCTGAGCAAGGCACCGAACCCTCAATTGCTCCCCCCTCTGCGAAGGGTGGTAATGTAATGTAAGTCGCTTTGGATAAAAGCGTCTGCCAAATGATCCTAATATAATGTAATGTTTAGTGACTCATGGTTCATTAGCCTGAAAAATATGAACACTACATCTCTTTATCTATACATGGTTGTCGTGGAAACAGTTGAGTATCTTTGGCTATTGTGCAAGCAATGAAAGCTGAAGTCCAATGTTCTTGACTGTTAAGATGATGATGACATTTGAATACATTTTAACAAGATTTTATTTATACAATTGTTACCTTCGTAAAACACAAAACGCATCAAAAAGATTCAATAAAATAACAAACACATAAATGGACAGTTTGACATTGTGACCTTTGTTGCATAGTGATTCCTTCCTGTTTTTCACTCATCACAACAAATACGATGCATAAATATCAAAGTCTTGTTTTCGTCATAAAATGCCCGTTTGACTTTGGTACCACTTTCTAAAAAAGGCGCACTTCAGCTTTTTCAGTCACTCGTGTCTGTATTCAAGTTAATAAATGCTTTTAATAATTCATAGATCATTGACAAAAACAAACTTTGGATCATCATGAATTCTTAAAGCGAAACACCAGCAACATAATCTCATGCATACTACTATTTTGACATCCGACCTTTGACTCTGAACACTGTATGTTGTCATAGATCTCTATCCTATAGTAACTCTGGCCTTTGACCCTGAACCCTCTGTATGTTGTCATGGATCTCTAGCCTATAGTAACTCAGACCTTTGAGAAGAAACAACCACATGGATCCATCAGGGTCCATTAAAGAACTACAGACCTGAAGAGAAGAAGAACATCTACACACTGACAGAGCAACACAGACAGCGAGGTGAGGTCTTGAGGTTTTTTCTTCACATAAAAGTTTCCTTCTTTTCAATAACGATCGTGACAAAGTTCTGCAGGAGGATGAAATTCACAAAGAATTAAATAAATTTAAGAAGGTTCAGGTCCGATTTTTTTTTTAAATGTTTAGAGTTTGCCTTATTTAGAAAGTGGTACTGGTCAGTTTTTTTTTATTATTTTCCAAAGGCTTTTGGCATTGTTGTGGCGTCAGAGTTCATGAGCAGCCACATTCCTCTACAATCATATTCTGAACGTCTTTCTTGATGATTTTCTGGTCCTCGTTGTAATAAAGCATGGACATGGCTCGTAGCCTGGTGGGCACGCAGCAGGACTTGATGCTCTCGAAGGGGCTGTGCCCCCGCAGGCGATAATGATTGATGACTGCGGCGTGGAAGGAGTGGGAGGTGCCTGTGATGCTGGCCATGTGGGTGGGGCAGTCACCCTCACAGTAGTTAGCATGGTATCCGGGCGGTGCAATTATCCAATCGTTCCAGCCGATGTCCTTGAAATCCACATAGAACTGATGTTTGCAGCAAAGGCGGATCTTCCCGTCGCACTCTAGTCCTCTTTTCATTCGTCGCCGAGCCATTTCATCACGAACTCGGAGTGCAATGGTGAGGAAAGGTCGGTGGGATTGCTTGCGTTCTCCAGTCAGCATCAGCACCGGAATCACTCCTGCCTCAATGCACTGTGGGCAGAAGACCCGCAGACTGAGCTCGCTCTGTCCGTAATCCAGCAGAGTCTGGACACTGTGCGACACTGGGAACGTGTGCCAGCCACTGCGATGAGTATCCACCATCTTTTCAGAAACAGACTCCTCTTCTTGCTGGCTGTTGGCATCAGGATCAGGATCCGTGTTTGTGTCCTGAAGCCGACGACGCAGCAGCAGCTGCAGCATCACTTTGCCTTTGGCACGACTTCCCTTCATCAACTTTAGGAAGATCCAAATGTTTGCTTCCTCCACCACTAATGAGCCACTTCCCTCCTTCGGAATGTCAAAGGTCACAATGGTTGGGGAGTCTCCTATGACAGTAAAACACAAAGAGAGCTGGTAAGCTTGTGAACATGTCACACATGCATTGTACTTAATTACTGGTGAGGACGAAGTAACCACTAAGCACAGTCATAAAGCTTAAAAAAAAAACATTATGTTAATGAGCTACCACAAACGTCCATGGTAGCAAAAATCAACCAAGAGAACAAATTCTGCCTGTGTCTCTGTTTGTGTGTCTGTCTGTGTCTGTGTCTAGATGCTTTTCCAGTGCTGGACCGTCACACTGTGAGTGGAAAATCCATCTATACTAGGATAGATCCCCGTTTAATTACTGGGGCCCACATTTGTGTGAATGAGGTAATTATTCACGGCCGGAGATCACTTGGTATGCCCGTAACCCTAGCCCCCCCCACCTCCACTGTCCAAGCCTTTGAAGCTTCTTCAATTAGAGAGCCACTCAAAGCAAAAACTATTTATAGTACAAAGACAATATGGACATTTATGTAAGCCACGCTAGCTGAAGAGGGAGCGTTCACGCTTTCACAGCAAGAAGGCAAAACGCATAAAACTTTCTGAAAACAAGTTGAGTGCCAAAATGGTAGCAGGAAAACAGCTTGAAGCTCAATATGAGCAAGACCAAAGAGCTCTGTGTACATGGTTTATGTTCCCATGGAGACGGTGTGGCCTGGACTACAGAGTGAGATCAAGGGGTCAGTCAGTTAAAGTCAGACTCAAGTCTGATTTTTGGACGTTAAAATGCTGACCCCCTTCTGACTTCACACTGTTGCCAAGGTTACTTATGCTCCACGGCTAGCCTGGTCGGGAGCAGCAGATGTTGGAGCTCAACAGGGCTGAAATATGAAGCTCCGCCTCTTGACCAATTAGCTGGTTTGTTAAACGTTGTCACCGTACCTGTAGGATCCCCTTGACGTATCTTTAGGGGGTCTCCCCATATAAGGCCGGGCCAGGAGGCGGGGCCAGAAGGCGTGGCCAGGATATTTAGAGAGAAGCTAAATCAGCTTCATCTCCCCGAGGAGATTCTTTACCATCATACAGATTCTGGGTGAAAGCAGACGGTACTTCTTACTCGCTTTGTCGTGTGTTTCACACTGCTGGGATTGAAACTAAAATTATAATGATGAGAAGAATGATTAGTCTAAGGTACTGATCACAGCTGATGATTGATCAACAAGACACAGTAATGACACTGTAGACAAATCAAATCCAGCTAATCAAAGTGTATTTGACATGAAAGTCTCAGTTACACTCTACATAGAAAAAATCTGACAATACACACCCAAGCTTGTCTGACTACGTACGCCGCCATGATCGTTCCATTTTGTTCCTTTAGGCTTGTTTTTTGCAGACATGCCCCCTTCTCAGTGTTACCAAATCATATTGATAAGCAGGGTAAACTGATTGAGCCAGATTTGATCAAGCTTTACTCAAACAAGGCTGAGGTCTGTTGAGCTACTTCCTTGGTAGTACAGGCCCCAGTTTTATGTTTCTTCTTCTTTTGTTTCCTGCATCTCACAGGACCCCTCATGGATACTTAAACATCACAACAGCTGCTGGTAACCTCCTACTGCTGCAACACAGAAAGCATAACCTAACCTGGAGCAGCACATGTTGCATCTTTGGCCAGCACATGGAGGAACAGCCCATCCCTGTCTCATATGTCTGATGTCCATCCAGCTCTCAACTCTTACTCAAACAGAACCCTCCAACATACTGCAGTGTGTTTACATTTGTGTTACTTCCCTTATATGACTGTAATAATGCCCCTTTGGCACTACAGATGTAACAAGTAACAAAGCTGATTGGCTGTAGGAAACACACTGACCTGGCTCTGCGAAGGCGATCATTTCAGATGGTGCTTCCAGAGTTTCAGGGTCACTGGTGCTCAGCCCCCCCCCCTGAATCTCCACATTGCCATCTTCTGCCACATGCCCAACATGCAGCTTCTTGATTGCATTGAGCAGTGCGGCGCGAGGAACCGGCTGTGTCAGGTTGGGCCGAGTGCTCAGGTGCAGCATGTTGAGAATGTGGTGCTTCACTGCCTCCACCATGTCAGTTTGTCCCGCCAGTGATGACGATGAAGAGTTCATCTTCATCTGACCCAAGACACATGAGGGACAGGTGGAGGCTGAAGCCACATCGTTGGCCTGTGGTGTTTTGTCTGTCCTATCAGCTGGTGAGGCTTCAACGACCAATGACAGCCCAGCAGTCAGAAGAATGAACAAAGTGAGTGGAGAGGCCATTCTGCTTACACCAACAGAGGTAGTAGAGTCAAAGTAGAATCTATGTGAGAATAGATAACAGGATGTACCACAACACATCTGCATGCAGAAACAGATTCCTCCCTAGGGTCAGATCTTCACCCAATCACAACAGACTCAGTCTTTCTGTCTGGTGATGGATCTGAATGCAGAATCTCCACAGAAAGTAAGAACCGTCTGTCACCAACAGGTTAATGTCCTCCTTCCAGTTGATGAATCGTTAAGAGTGAATAAGTGTTAGTGAGAATCAATTATAGCCAAAGGCAACAAGACACAGTAAGAGCAATTACGAGTCAACACAACACTGTAAGCATTAATTCCAATAGGAGTCGGTAAGAATCAGATCTTCTGAAATGTAAAGTTTGCAGCTCTCCTTCAGTCGATCCTCAGAACAACAAAGAATGTCAGCAAACATGTAAACATCTGCCTGTCTGCTTCTCCGTGTGCGTCCTGGTTTGGTTCTTCTTGTGCGTCTGCTTCTCAGGTTTGTTGCAGTCTGAGCTGAGTGTCCAAGCTGAATGAACGCAGTGAGCAGGGTCAATCAACTCTCTCTCTTTCTCTCTCTCCCTGTTACTGTAATTATACCTCCCTCTCTCTAATCCCTCCCTCCATCCACAGAGGTATTTCCCTTTCCCGCACACACACACACACACATGCTGTTGTGGTGTTTCCTCCTAAATTAACGTCACGACAGAGGAGGAGGAAAGACGAAAGAGGTGGAAGAAAAGTGTCTCCCTGATTCATTGATACCACACACACACACACACACACACACACACACACACACACACTCTCTCTCTCTCTCACAAAGTTATGTACTCCGTAGTAGAGGCATGTGGCTGCAATGAGTCACTGCATCGTCACCTCACGTGGGGAGAGAGAGTGAGAATTAATTTTTAGTTTCTTGTTACCAAGTCTCTGCACGTAACAGATGGAGTGCTCAGATCATCACAGACACACACACACGTGTGTGCACCCTCTACTGGTACACCCTCTATCTATCTATCTATCTATCTATCTATCTATCTATCTATCTATCTATCTATCTACTTTTTTACTTTAATGTTGACCGAGTAATCTTGCCATATCTTTTAATGAGGATTTAGAGTTTGATTTGACTTAATTAAAATTAATCAACTGTTATTACATTCAGCTGTTTTGTTAGCTGTGTGTGTGTGTGTGTGTGTGTGTGTGTGCGCGCGTGTGCGCGTGTGTGTTTCATTTAGATTACTATTCTCTCTGTGGCATTTTGGTAACAAACAACGTGTTCATTATTGAAAGAAATTGTAATGCCAGTAGTAATGTTACTGTACTTTGGCGCCCCCTATTGGATTTCTTACTGCCCACTATGTTGCAAATGTATGTGGACACCCGGCCATGGCACATATTGAGCTTTTTGAAATCCCATTCCAAAACCATGGCCATGACTGTGGAGTTAGCCACCCAGATTAATCCGTCTGACTGCCAGATAGTGAAGTGTGATTCAATAGTCCGAGTCGAGTCAGAGAATATGTTTCCACTGCTGTGCAAACATTGCACTCCAGCACTCAGTGGTTTGAGTATTTAGCTTCATGGCTCAGCTGTTGTTGCTCCTTCACTACAACAGCACTTACAGCTGACATGAGCAACTGACTTGTGGCAAAGGTTTAATCCTACGGCAGCGCTGAGCTCGTCAGTACGGCCCATTGTACTGCCAATGCTTGATCAAATGAAGGAACTCCCAGAACGTTAATGTATAAGGTAAAGGATGAAATCTTTAAAGAGAGAAATTCCCTCCCCTCATCTGGCCAACTCTGCAGTAGGGACCATAGGTGGGAAACATAATAATACAGCAAGAGATGAATAACATCAGTCAAGGAGAGAGAGGGAGAGAGAGACACATTTCCAAGAGTTAGGGTTGTGGAGCTTCACCTTTAAGTTAAAATGCACAATGCAATTAGCAGTTCTTAAGTGTAGAATGATATGGAAACATGATCCAAATTTGGAGTTTGCAGATAAAATGAAATGCTTAGAGCATGTACACCAAATGATAGACAGTGGGACAATGACTAGGAAGTAAATAATAAGAGAAAGACAGCTGCCCCACCCTCTGATTAAACTGACCAACTAAGGCTAAGCTAAGGTTTAGCCAAACCTATCTAACCCTAAACTGAATTTGGGCCAGCTAATCACTGTCCCGCGAAAAGAGACTGTTTATCGCCGTTACATGTAGTTGATGGAGATTTCATGGCTGTGCTTGATTTCACGCACCTGTTGGCAAACGTGTGGCAGGAAAAGCTAAACTCAAAGGTCATGTCATAGATAAGAGTTGTATGATAATCCTTTATTTGTCCTTATATATACATATTTATATTCTAGTGCCAATATAGTGAAGCTCTAAAGATAGATTTTATCGATCCTGCAAGGGCCATGTTACAACAGCAGCATGATTAAGAAGCTAAGAATAAATGTAAAAGAGAAAAAGAAAATGAGAGCAGAGCTAAAATCTTCAGAGGAAATCTTCAGTATAACAGTTTATCAAATATAGACTCAGCCGAGCAAATAGAATATGTAAGTAATCGATATTAAAGTAGAAACAATGAATAATAATAGCCATTGACTTTGAGAAAAGGAAGGAAACGTGGAAATTAGATGTACAGTATTTAGGTCAAAGCTTTCTGACACTGAATACAGAAAAGAAATACATTCTGAATGTTTATGTGCAACATAAAGAACATTAAAGTATCTTTCACATACAACAAAAGCACAATAGCTCCTTTTTCCATTTTGAAGTCTGTTATCATAACACGCAAACAAATTATGAAATGTGTACATCCATGCTTATTGGTGCATCTGATGAAAACACAAGTAATAAATAAATGATAATGTTGCTTAAGTCTCTTAAAAACCCCAAACCCTAACCGATTTTTGAGTGCATCTTTAAGCTCCGCCCTCTTCTCAGCGCGCGCACACACACACGCACGCACACACATGATTAACGAACGCTATCTCCTTAATCCACCTCTCTCTCGCGCTCTCTCTCTCCCTCTTTCTCTCTCTCCCTCTCTCTCTCTCTCTCTCTCTCTATATCGCTCTCTCTCTCGCTCTCCCGCCCCCCTTGCCTCTCTCTCTCTCTCTCTCCCTCTCTCTCTCTCTCTCTCTCTCTCTCGCTCTCGCTCTCCCGCCCCCCCTTGCCTCACTCGCTCTCTCTCTCTTGCTCTCCGCAGTCATCATGGCGGACATGAAGACGGGAATTTTCGCAAAAAATGTGCAGAAAAGGCTGAACAGAGCGCAGGAGAAGGTGGGACTTCGCATTCCTTTCATTTTGATCCCGGAAGGAAGGAAGCAGAGCGGATAGAAGCAGAGACGGATGAGAAAAAAGAAGCATCGCTGTATGCTGGAGGCCGCTGCACTCAACCAGCCGCTGCAGCCGACTGTGGATTTAGTTTGTCGCTTATGTACACTATTATTGACAATTTGTTGCTTGATTACATATTAATTAGTGAAGGTGTTGAGTTGTTATCCTATTAAAGGTCGGCAGAGGGGGATGGGGGTGTGGGGGGCATGCCCTGTTTGTCCGCGGCGTGATGACGTAACACCAAACGTCCAGATCAGGCTGCAGTTTATTTTTAAAGGGTTTATGCCGTCGCTGTCCTGCCGAACAAGAATTGATGCCTAATAGTGACTCAAAAACGTATGCATTATTTTGGTCTTTTAACACATCAACAGTTTTATATTTATTATAGTTTTGTCTTTGAATTGAAGTGAACGCTATCCTTGGTGCTGATTGGTTCTAATGCGTCAGTGAACACTGTCCATGGTGCTGATTGGTTCAAACGTGTTGGTGAACGCTGTCCATGGTGCTGCTTGGTTCAAACGTGTTAGCGAACACTGTCCATGGTGCTGATTGGTTCTAATCATCAATTTAGATATCTTCCTAAATCATATTTATGATTTGTCTCAGGTGCTGCAGAAACTGGGAAAGGCAGATGAGACCAAAGATGAGCAGTTTGAACAAGTGGTCATCAATTTCAAGAGACAAGAGGTGAGGACAGGTGTAATGTCCATCATGCCTGTTCATCCCTTTTCTGTGTAATGTCCACAGTGCCTCTGTGTAATGTCTCTCTGTGTGAAGTATCTAGTGTCTCTCTCTAATGTCTTAAATGTCTCTGTGTGATGTTTTTAATGTCTCTGTGTGATATCTGCAGTGTCTCTGTGTGAAGTATCTTGTGTTTCTGTCTAACGTCTTTCATGTCTCTGTGTGATGTCTCTGAAGGTCTGTATTTCATTGTGAATGTAATCACATATGCTTTATATTCATGAATCGTTCAGTATGTAATTCAATGCGTTACTGAGTTGTCATGTTTGTGTGGTCCTTCAGTCTGAAGGCTCCAGGCTGCAGAGGGAGATGAAGGCCTATATGGCAGCCATTAAAGGTGAGACTTTGTTGTTGTCTTCTTCCTGGAAATCCTTCGCCACTACAGTTGTGAAAGTGTTTGTGTATGTGTGTGTGTGTGTGCTGACAGTCTTCATCAGAATGAGTGCAGGAAACTCAGGTTATAGATATGTTAAACTGGTCCAGAGTCTGAGTTCTCTTCCCGTTAAAGGGGAGTGCTTCCTTGCTGCTGTTGCAAAGTGCTGCTCATGGGGGAATGTTGGACTTCTTCTTTTGCATGTAAAGTGCCTTGATAATATTTGTTGTGATTTGGCGCTATAAAAATAGGTTGAATTGAAACAACTTCTTGTGAAGAGTCAAAGGTCTGTGTTGTTCCTTACAGGCATGCAGCAGGCCTCCATTAACCTCTCTCAATCTCTGCACGAAGTCTACGAACCAGACTGGCACGGCAAGGATGACGTCATGACCATCGGCAAGGTCAGTGACACCCCTCACACCTGTAAAACATGCACACACAAATCAATTGTAAGTGATCCATTTGGCTTGTAGGTGGTGCTACAACACATTTTTGTGTTTGAATGTTTTTATTTGTGTCGAGTTAAGCAGGAGAATTATGAAAAACTAGTCTAAGGAAATTGAAGAAACTTAAGTAGAGGCAATTCAAAGAGAAATTCACTGCTCGAACAGCCAGGAGAAAGACAGAGAGATTTTCTTTGACTTTTCAAATTACATTAGCAAGGAAAATCTGAATGAAACATTTTGTGACTCATTAGTCTGCATGTGACATAAAATTTTGTATGAAGGTGTGCAAAATATATCATAATTAAGGTGATTATTGATTATTATTATTATTTCTGTATATTCTGTCTTTGTCTGTTTCTGTAGGACTGTGATGCATTGTGGGAAGACTTTAATAACAAACTGGTGGACTCCACGCTGCTCAGCCTGGATGAGTATCTGCAACACTTTCCTGACCTCAAGGTGCCACTTTCACTCAACATCTACTTCATGTTTCTGATCACCATCTGAAACACGATTAATGATTAATTGCTGCTTTCCAATGTAGAACCGAGTTGCCAAGAGAAGTCGGAAGCTCATTGACTATGACAGTGCTCGCCATCATGTAGAAACACTGCAGGCTTCAGGGATGAAGAACGACCGCAAAATGATGAAAGTTTGTCGCCATTTAAATAATAAATAAACTGAATTTGATGTCAATCATACATGATGAAATAACACATGAGCCACAATGCAAAACTGTGATGTATGATAGCTGGGACATGAACAGATGTTTTTCTCTCAGGCAGAGGATGAGCTAAAAAAGGCTCAGAAAGTCTTCGATGAGCTGGACGTCGGTCTGCAGGATGAACTGCCAACCCTGTGGGATAGGTGAGGAGAGAGAGAGAGAACGGAACAGAGAGAGAGAGAGAGAGAGACAGAGAGACAGAGAGAGAGAGAGAGAGACAGAGAGGGAGAGAGCGAGAGCGGAACAGGGAGAGAGAGAGCGAGAGCGGAACAGAGAGAGAGAGAGAGAGAGAGACAGAGAGACAGAGAGAGACAGAGGGTAACAGAGAGAGAGAGAGTGAGAGCGGAACAGAGAGAGCTATTTGTGAGAGTCTCCTGGAGCAGTAGTTAACCTTTACACGATAATGCTCTGCAAAATGTAAATATTTAAGCAATTATAACCTTAATTTATGAAATTGAAGTCATTGCATAGATAACAGCACCCCACAACAACATGCTACGCCTCTACATTGCACAACTTTTAGAATTGAAAGCATCTTCTTGTTTGCTTTGTAGTCGTGTCTGCTTTTACATCGGCACCTTCAAGAGTGTGACCAGTCTGGAGAGCCGATTTCATCGAGACATCTCTACGGTGAGTGGGTTCTGCGTGTCTGTCTGCATGTCTCTCTGTGTGTCTGCTGACTGTCTGCATTTTTGCCTGTGTGTCTTAGTCTTAGTCTTTAACTTTAGTTTTTTTTTGTTGTCTTGTCTACAGCTCTGTAAGCAGCTGTATGAAGTGATGATGAACCTCGGTGAGCAACACTCTGACAAAATGTTCACCATCCAAGGAGCACCAAGGTCAGTACAGACGAAGTTTAACCCTTGTGCGGCAATAGGGCAATATCGCCTGTGTTTTTTGCTTGTTTTTATGCTTATAACTGTGTAGAAACACATCATAGAACAGCATCGCCCCAATTACAGTAGACACTTTCCATTACAGTACCATTATATTCCACATGGTGAATCAATAAATGTATTTTTCTAAATGAAAATACAAGTAAACCCTACACATTTTTCAATAAACAAACATGACATTTTTACTTTCCTTACCTCCCACATGAGGGTTATCACAGTTAAGCAATTCTCATTTGTTTTGTATTGTTTGTTTATATTTTTGATGTACACACAACTACACACCGTAGCCAAATGCCTACTTGACATAATCTGCAAGGCTTACATTACATTTGTAATCTATTTTTTTTAATACACAGTATTTATATATATTTTTTTATATATATATATACATATATATATATATTTCTATGGAACCAGTACCAGCACAGAAACATGATCGCCCAGGATTACAGTTGAGAGAGGCAAGGGGGTTCTGCTAGCGTACTGATGAGGTCACTGGATTGATTCCAGCCTAGTATACATCATTATCAAGGAGGGAATGATATGAAAGAAGACATGGGGTCTTATGACATATATTAGCTGTCCTATGAAAATCATGATTAGAGTGGAGAGAGCCACTGTGAACATAGTATATAAGCAGCCAGGACTTTACAATAGCAGGAAATGTTGACAGGAAATGGATCCCAGCACCCTCACACACTTTGTGTGAGGGTGCTGGGCTGGACTTTGCTTGAAGGAAAACTCAGTGTATGTGTAATGTAATGTATGTGTATCTGAATAAAAATAAAGAAGGCTGTCAAATCTGTCTCAGTCAATTGACACAGGAAGCATTAAAAAACCTTTATTAATTACAAAACAACCAGCACAGGCTCAACGTTGTTGCTTCTCATGTGTGTTGATAGCATTGTGCTGAACATGTTATGGTCCGCATTTGGCTGTATTAGTGAGTGAATTGTTTTATTGATTAGTATGTTTGTCACCTTGTGTTAGGGTTAGATTGAAGCATTTTTATTGTGATTGATCAACATAATCAATATTTATTGATCTGTAAAAAGACTTTTGAGCATGTTGCCAGAGTAAAAAGTGGAGTCAAGTCGAGCCAAGTCCAAGATCTGGATTCATGTGGGTTCTGTTCATCCTTCAGTGATTCAGGACCTCTGCGACTTGCCAGGACCCCATCACCACCAGATGATGAAAGCCCACCTGAGAGTCCAGATCTCAGCTCCAACCACATGCTTCGCCCCATCTCACCTGGACCACCTAGACCTAAATCCCCATCACAGGTAAACATGACCCTGATCCCCTACAGTCTGATTTCTCATTGCAGGTATCAATGAGTCAGTGGAACCCTGATACTCAGGATCCAGTCCAGATCCTAATCCTGAAGCAATTGTAGTGGTGAATTTGTGTAGTAAATGTTTTAGTGACCTTGAGGTAAATCTGTTGGTAATATTAAAGTAAACATTGTAGTAACCTTGAGGTAAATGTTTTAGTGACCTTGAGGTAAATCTGTTGGTAATATTAAAGTAAACATTGTAGTAACCTTGAGGTAAATGTTGTAGTAACCTTGTAGTTACCTTAAGGTAAACATTCTTGTAAACCTTCAGGTAAACATAGGAACTTTGAAGTGAACATTTTAATAACATTGAAGTAAATGTAGTTACCTTAATGTAAATGTTAACTTTCTCTGGCTCATTTTCTTTGCTGCACATATTTCTTTGTTTTTTGGTGAGTAAATATTTACTTAGTCATTTATTGATGTTTTGTGGTTTGTCAATGTCGATGTTGTTTGTCAGTTGTGTTTCCGAGAGAATTTGCACAAAGGGTTAGGGTTAGACCAGGGGTGGGCAAACTTTTTGATTCGCGGGCCACAATGGGTTCTAAAATTTGACAGAGGGGCGGAGCCAGTCAAGGATGGATGGAGTGTTTGTGTGAACTAATATAAATGACATGTAAAAGCTATTATATGAAAGTATTTGGCCTTTAACAGGCAGCAAAGCATGAATATACAAGTCTCATTGTACAAATTGTTTTCCATATGCATTAATTTAATTACATTTTATTTTTATAAACAGTAGAGAAATTCATGTTCAGTTTCAGTGAGAACAGTGTTGTTGATCTCCCTTTTTTGCCAGTGCATCAAAGTCTGGAGTTAGTCTTGTTGTGGCAATTCTCAGGATAGATCCGAGGTGTTGGTCGGTTAACCTGGATCTGTGACGGGCTTTGTTGATGATCATGGTGCTAAATGTCTGCTCACATACGTAGGTCGAGCCAAAAAAAGTCAGCATCTTCTGTGCTTCTGTTAAACTTCTCCTTTAGGACGGAGTCAGATTCAAGATCGATCAGTTCCAATTGCAGCTCCTGTGGCGCTGTTTCAGGGTCGTGTGACAGGGGACAGGACACCAGCTGAAGTGACTTTTAAATGTTTTCAAAATCAGAGAACCTACGGCAGAATTCTCTGTGCAGGTCGTCAAGTGATTTGCTGTATTTCTTTGCGTTTCGCGTCGCCTCTTTGTCTTGCGTTGACTGCTTGCTAGCGTAGTTAGCACGCTTTGTAGCAAAGTGACGGCTGATATTGTAGTCTTTGAAAAAACGCGACAGTTTCTTGGCACATCAGGCATACAGCCTTTGATCGGACTTAAGTGAAAAAATGTTTTGTTGTCCACTCCGTATTAAACACTCGGCACTTACTGTCCACTTTTTGTTTCTTTGATCCGCTCATTTTTACAGAAGGGCTCGCAGGGCAAAGCGAGAAAAGTGAAGGGAGTAAAATGGTCAATGTCTCTGAAGTGCGCCATCTATTGGGGAAACGTGGGCATTGCGGGGAAATGTAAAACGAACAAGGTTTATTTGAAATAAAAAATAATTTAATAATATAATAATAATTCGGCGGGCCGGATTAAAAAGCCCCAACGGGCCGTATATGGCCAGCGGGCCATAGTTTGCCCACCCCTGGGTTAGACTGCCATAATTTTTATGGGGCTGTTGTTGGTCTACCTGTTATGTTTCTTCTCTGAGAGATGGAGGCATAATTCTATAATTCAGTCTTGGTGGAGGTATGTGCAGTCTGCGCACTGTTAACCTGGACACTGAATAGTAAGCAACTCCACACTGCTTCAGCATCAGATATGCTGCCAGTGTGAAAAGAACTTCAGGAGTAAACATGCAGTTTTCTACCATTTTGTTGGTCCAATGTGTCACATGTTTGGTCTCTAATAGAGAAATGAGCCTGTGCAGGTTCATGCTGACATCATATTATACTAAGAGCATTCAGACAAACATGAATCAGCTCAACGTGAGCTCAGCTGAGCTCCACTTCTTTACATGTGGACCCAAAGATATCTCCACTCTTTGTCTCTCTGTTCTCTTACTCTTCTTCAGCAGTTCCAGTGTCATGCTGTTGCTTTACGTCTAGTAGAGCTGTAACTTCTTCTCTCATTCAATTCAACACCACACCAAACACGCCATTCTTCTGGAAACATTTGTCAGCATTATGCTGTTGCACATTTTGCAATTCTGAACTTAAAATTTGGCAAAATGCAATGGAAACCTCAGTATTGTTTGTGTACGTGTGACCTTGTAACATTGTCTTGTTCTGAACACAGGGTGGAACTTAACCCAACCTGCTCAATGGCTTTGTGCATCTGAAAATCATTACAGTTTTGCATTTATTTTGTAGTGGTTGTCTAACCCTAACTGTATGAGCCAAAGATAAATATGATGATTTTGTTGAGGTTCTTCAGATTCATATTGGTCTAGGATGCACAATTTGGTAATGTATAACTATGACATCAATGTTGTAAGTTGGTTAGTTTGGATGTCATACATTAGGGCAATGTTATATGAATCTTGTAGGACTTTTAAGGTGAGAAAAGCTGCAGCTGTTTTGAATGTAAAAATGTAAAATGTCATTCTGTTTGTCTTTCAGCTTAAAAAGGGACCACCTGTGCCACCCCCACCAAAGGCCACACCGACCAAAGAGGTGGCTGAGGAGCAGATCATCGACCTGTTCGGAGGAGAATTCTTTCCAGCTCCTTCACCTTCACAGGTCTGAGCACGGAAACAATGAGCTTGTTTGGTTTCAGCATTCTGACCTGATAACAAAACTGAAAATCGTTTAATATTTGTATTGACATTTCACATTCTTTTTTTTTGTCTTTGTCGCAATCATTTGAATTTTAGCCCCTTAAAACAAAATCTTCTAACATAAGTTTTTGTTTGTCCATAGCCCAATGAAAGACCAGGAGAGTCTCTGCTAGACTTGGACTTTGATGCATTTCAGCCAGATGAAAGCGTGTCCCCGATACCACAGGTATTTTAAAGGACCTGGGGTGGTTACATCATTTAGTAATGATGGTAATCTACATCTATACACGTAACCTATACTATACACATACTACCTGTCTAACTAGCTGGTCATGTTGTCACTTGAGCCAAAAATGTCCTGTAGATGGAATAACTGGATGTACATTTTTGAAATTATTGAGAAAATCAGTTTAATTTGCAGCCTAGTTCTATCAGCCATTTCACACCTTTAATGTTCCCACAGTAGCTTTGGCAAACAAACAAAGTCCCACCGAGACTCTAACCTTAAACAGAAAAAATGTTTTACTTGATCTGAACTGAAATGTAACCATCTATACTTCATATAATCTACAGACAATCATTTTCATCTGATGCTAATGGCCCCTCATAGCATTCTACTCTGCTGGGATTGATACGTTCCCTTCTGTTACGTCACATGATGCCATATCCTCTTCTTATTTACATTTGTGGGATTCTGCAAGAATTTCCTTAATCACTACCTTGAATAGATTAGACAACTGAGTGTGACTAGTTGACGCATGAGGCATTCAGGACAATCTTTCACGTTGTAGTCACAATGTGTAACCGTCTTCTACATCTGTGCTCTGTCCTCCAGACAGCTGTGCCTTGGGACATGTGGTCGGTGAGTCAAGTCTAATTGTTTTTTAACCTCATGTACTTGCTTTCTAAGGTGTCATTAACTCGGTTTAAATGAATGTATTTGGCTCATTGTATTCAGAGTCAAAGATATGAATGTTTAAAAAAAAATTAAATGTTTTAAAATGTTTCCGTCTTGTGTACAGGCAGCCCCCGAGTTACGCCCGGCTGACTTACAAACATCCTGTACTATTCCCCGTGAAGCCTATTATTTCCAAAAAATCGAGCTATATACATTTTTTGATTCCAAAGAATGGACAGACGCAAACAATATTGTGTACCTAACTGTTTCTGACTTAAATACAATTTCTTAAAAATGATAGGGGAAATACAAATGTATAAACAAACATGGTCAGAAATACAATTTCTATAAAGAAAGTAACAACTATCATTACAATCAATCATTTTCTTGTATCTGAATTTATGAATGACAATTCTTTTTTAAAATCTTTTTAGGCAAACAGCCAGCCAGCACAGCCTGTAAGTAAACATTTCTCAGCACCTCTTGTTTGTAAGTTCACCCTAACCCTATCCTGAGGGTCAACTCTAACCCTTTCCTTCCTAAAGTCAAGCAGTCTTTTATAAACATATTTCTCCCCCAATGTTAACTGTCTGCAGGACCCGATTTTATGTTTGCCTCCACAGGTAAATATCCCTAACGCCCTAACCCTAGCAATTGAAACTTAATATTTAGTGTAAAAAGTGAGTTCTGAGCAATCATACCTGGTATGGTGCCATTTTGATTGAGCATTTTTATGTTCTCCACTTATTACAATGTGGCCTGAAAATTGTATTTGACCCAAGCAATGGCGTTACTACAGTACTGTAAGTCCAGCGTCAAATGATTGGATTTTCTAGACTATTTATAGAGAACGCAAACATGAGGTGCCTGTGTCTTAGTCTGTCTGTCTGTCTTTTCAGAAAGTTGTGACTTTATCTCTAACCTGTTTGCCATAAGTGATGCTGCGTTTCAGTCAAGGGCTGGAGGAGGAGCAGCTGATCACATATCAAACATGATCAGCATTGTCAATTTTGCGATCAAACAAAATTAGTGGGTTCTGCTATAGCAGAGAAATAACAGGAAGTCCCAAAATGTAACTGATCAATGCGGCCCAGAAAACAAGGTGGAAGCTGTTTTGGATGGTAACAGCCAAATCCCATATTTGGAGCAGGAAGTGATTATCAGTGTTAAAATAAAATGACACAAACAGTAAAATCTCCAAGCAGTTACTTTAATTAAATTTCCTAGCATTGCATTAAAACCTCTCATTTCCTGGTGGTGCTGTAATCTTGATGCTCCAGGCAGATTGGACCTCACCACCTGTCCTTGACTCAGCAAATATCAACGAAAGACAAATTAATTGAACTAAATCAAAATAGGTAATGTGTGCCCTTTAGGAAGAGTGTAGTGCTCGAATTCTGTAGATGTATTTGTTTGAGTTAATAATTTCAAAAGACCAAGTAAGACCTTTAACACTTTCTTGCTTTTCCTGAGCAGCAGGCAGATGTTGGCTTCGTGGCTGACTGGTCAGCCGACTTTGGCTCAATGACAGAGACCGTTTCAGGAGGCGATGGGGCCCCTGAAGTTGAAGTGTCAGATGGCAGTGGCCAGGACAGGCCCTCTGCTGACAGCCATCAGCCAGTTGGAGATGTCGCCATGCCTCCTCCTCAGATACAGGACAGCGAGGCTGTGGCCGAACATCAGGTTAGCAACTTGGACCCCAAATGTTCCACATCCCCAACAACAATGGGGTGTGCCGAAGTCAAACAGCAGGAAGTAGAGGTGGAGCGAGAAGATTTAGAACCAGAGCAGAGGAAGTCCACTCCAGGACTGCTATTCACCAATGAGTATGGTGACCAGATAGAAGACAGCACAGAGAACAGAGGAGACAGGTGGTCCAGATCTCCAGATGGGTCTGGATCAGAATATGAGACTGCAGAGGAATGGGGTGATGGAGGCCAGGGTGGTGGCTGGGTGATTTCCGATGATGAAAGAGAAGAGACAGTGACGGGTCCAGGGGCCACCCCATGGGGGCCATTCAGCTCAGAAGGGGGCAGTGAAGGTACAAGAAGTGGAATTGAGGATTTTGTAGGAAATTTGTCTGTATCTGTGCCACCAGGTCAATCAGAGAACAATGCAAACCCAACGCCTCAGGGGAACCCATCTGGTTTCATCAATGACATTTCAGGAGGTAGGAGGGAGACTCAAGGGCTAGAGAAAAGTAGATCAGGTCCCTTTGTTGAAGCACAGGAAGCAGGGTTAGCTTCAGAATCAGACCCTTTTGCTGAAACTCGGGAAGCAGGATGGTTTAAATCAGATCATTTATCTGAAAAACAGGCAGGAGGTGGGTTTGAATCAGATCCCTTTGGTGAAGGAGGGGTGGGGGTTGAATTTGATCCATTTCCGGAGTCATCAGCAGAAGGTTCTGTGGTCGGTTTCACCACAGACCCTTTCACTCAGACCGTTGGAGAAGATCAAACACAGTGGGACCCTTTTGCTGAGCGTTTGGCAGCATTCTCTGCAGGGTCCTGGCAGGAAGTTACTGACAGCAGTGGCTTCTTCTCTTCAATTGGTCATGGAGACTCCGCCTCTCCCTTCGGCATCACAACAGAAAGAATCCCGAGAATCCATAGAGAACTGGAAAATTCAGACATGTCAGAAGATGAAGCTGCAAACCGGAGATTTGGAACGTTGTACCAAGAGCTAGATACAGAAAAGGAAGAGGTACTTCACCTTGTGTCCTCTTTGTAGAAGAGGTACTTCACCTTGTGTCCTCTTTGTAGTAGAGTAGCATAGGATAGAGTAGAACTCAATAAAAGCCCCTTTTCCTTGTCTTCACCCTCAGTTGAAAGAGCAGCCAAAATGTGAGTTGTTTTCCTGCAACCCAACCTGGATTCTCCTGTCACTCCTCCTGCTTGATTTTCTGTGTTTTCGTCATCATGCAGGCGCCCATTATTACTACAACACACGCGCACACACACACACACACACACACACACACACACACACCCTAATCCCCCAACTCCTACACACCTACAGACAGTGTGTATTAAATGTATGTTTTCTTAGTATCTAATGAATTTTCTTTCATTGTGATTACTTCTGACTTTTTAAATTCCTCCATTTTTAAACATGCACTCTAAAGGACGCAGCCACTCCACCATTTTTTGCTGATTTTGATAACATTGTAAGTTGACAATTCTTTCCATTATAATTTGTATGAAACATGATGTGGAATCATAATTGTTATTGTTTTTATATGTTTTAATCTGTTGTTTTCTACATATGTTTTATGTTAGTTTTCTACTTTCTGAAATTTGCCTTGTTACAATTTTTCATTTAAATGTCCAATAATTATTACAGGTTGTAATACAATCTTAGAAATTGACATACATCTTCTTTACCTGTATGGTGAAAGAGTAAAGTTGCTGTTGAAACAACTCTGGCTCCTCAAGCTTCTGACGTAGAACTTGATGCGGTACAAGACGATCCTGCATCTCCTCTTGCTGGAGAGGAGGAGACACTGTCAACACCTGCTGAAGAGGAATACTCAGCCCAGAGTTCAGACAGCTCAAATGAGGAGAAACCAACTGTGAGGGTGATACTGATACTGTTAATCTTCATTATCATATTTATCATCATACATGCATCCATACATCTCTTTGTTTTAATAACAGTCATAAACTCCTGTGATGTGACTGTAAAAATTTGAACTTGAGTAATTCAATAATCAAGTCACTTCCCTCTTTACGAACTATCTCTGTAGATTCCTGCTGGTGATGAGGCCAAACCATCTGTGAACAATGCAGCCCTGGTGGTAAATCTGACTTTATATCATGATGCAACATTCATTATTTTGACATATGAGCACAGTGACAACATGTCAGTTGTCAGAGTCAGCCCAATTTAAACTCAAGTGGGCCTGATTAGTAAAATCATAGCTTAATAACCTTTAATGGACAACTCCAAGTTTTCCCTTTGTTTTAGTGCAAAGAGGTACAAGTTCATATTGCAGATGTTTGCTTGCATTTAACTATCTTTTTTACAAAACATATAATGAACAACCTGAAAGCTGTTAAGTAAAACAAGTGCAATTACAACAATAAGGTGTATATAAAACAACTTGTCAAGATCTAGAAATGATTTTAAATGTACATACATTTCCACATCTGTGAAGAAATGTGAACTGAACTGACTCACTATTTGTGGATATCTCCAAAAAAGTCTTGGAGGAACAGAGAGTTTAATTCTGCCTGGACAGTTACAATTTGCTTTCACTGACAACAATACAGGAGATAAATAATAATAATAAATACTAATGTGCTTGCTATATGGAGAGAAATGATAATAAATAAGAGAAGTAAAAGGCAAAATGTCCAAAGACATTTCCAGAACAAACACGCAGCATTTACTGAAAAGTACCAAGCTGGAAATGAACGTAAAAGAGCGAGTTGGATACTGCTGTGGAAAGCTGGGGAGAGCAAATCGATCAAGATGACTGATTTGAGAAGATCGTAAGGCACAGAAAGCCGTTCACAGACAGAGATTACATGAAACAATGATTTACTAAAATATCTACTATAAAGAATCTATCTATCCTCGAAAAATCGCCTTCGTGAATCGCTGATCTGGTGCTGATGTGGAAACGCTGCATTTTAATGGCAGGATGCCGTCACTTTGCGGGTCACAAAATTGACATGCGTTGTGGGTATTGAGTTTATGGACAATGTACACTTAAAAGCAGCAAAGACGTGTATTTTGCTCTCATGGGCCACATAAAATGACTTGGCGGGGCCTGAGTTTGACACCTGTGCCCTAACCCTAAAGGCCACATGCAAAGAAGAACCCTAACCTCCAAACTAAAATCCCAACAAATATCAGAACCCCAAAATGTGTTGTATTTTTCTAAAATGTTATTCTGCTATTTCTTTGTTTTTGTGCAGGAATCTGAGGAAAACAAGGAGAGCCCAATGGATGAGACTTCGGTATATACGTCAGGTGTACCTGTGTCTCTAAGAGTTAATAATCACCCTCTCTCAATATTTACAGCCACATTGTTGTAACAAGCCTTCTCGAAAGAAAGAGAGACACTTCATCTAATCCCAAAAAATTCTGTTCCTCACCTTACACAAGCCCATCAGCTTCTCTTGCTACTATCCAGCTCAACAATCTGAATAGCATATTTTTAATGTATGTAGACCCTTCAATTTTATATAATATTGTGAAAGGTCTCCATCTTTACAATCTTTAATTCATTACTTACACACACGCACATGCGCACAAACCACATTTGTTCATTATTTGAGATGATGCCCAAAACACATCCAACTTCAATGCTTCAGTATCCATCATCAGTCAACAGCAGAGGTTTGATGTGTGTCTGGCAGAGTTTCCTTTAGGGTAACTCTAACAACTATTGAGTAGTTATTGTTTTCAGGTGACCTCTTTCTGGACAAACAAACACACTAATACTCACAAACTTGTATTGAATGCAATTGAAATGAGAGCTGTTTGTTGTTGGCAGGAAAAGATGTCAATCCCATCTGTCGTGATTGAACCTGCGTCCAGCAACGAAGGTGATGATGACCGTGATGCCACTGACATTATCTCTCCGACTGCCATCAGTGACAACAGCATGCCAACTGAAAACCAGGAGCTCAAACACATTAGTCCTTCTGGTGGACTGTCTGGACTCCCAGATGATTTTCTGTTCAAGGTCAGACCTTCGACATGTTTACATCTTGTACAGTCTACAAGATGTAAACATTCCTGCTGTATGTACTGAGGAGCTGCAGAAACATTTCATGCAATTGGCTGGAACAGGAACAGGAACTGCTTAAGTTTATTGTGGATTTTTAAACACCAAGGTCATTGTAGTTCTGTTGCTTTTTGCCAGAACTATAATTTTTTACAATTTTTTTCATTTCAATATTATTTCCACACTCATGTTTCATTTGTAGATTTGATGTCTATCATTTAGATCTTATTTGATTGTACTTTTAGTTTTAAAAATTAGAGGAAAAGAAAACAAAGCACTAACGTTATTATACATAGTTGTAAAGCATTAATCCACATTTCGAATGCTAAATCAAAACTGAAACATGCGTCAAGTTCCTGTCCTGTACTCACTCAGCAACAACAGAAGCTCTCATTGCGAAATATCACCTGTCAGCACCTTTGATATGAGGTTTATACTTGCGGAGACAAATATAGATATGAACAGCTCTGAGCTCGATTTAAAGCCCAGAAATCAGGAATTGCAAATTCTCATTGAAATATAGTGAAATCTGTTGACAAATCTTAATTTTTTCACTTTGAAAAGTTTGAGTTTGGCGTGACGCTCCAAATTGACCCCCCCTGTGTTGTAAGTGACATTTTGCATGAAATTGCTGGGGGGTCAGTGACTAGAAACGCACATATGGATTCCAAACAAATGGACCTTCTTCAATGTTTTTGTTAAAGAAGTTACTTATTCTGTGTACTTTGATTTCACTTCAGTTTCCAGGGCTCTCTTTCACTTTTATTTGATAGGTTATTGTAATGATAACCTAGTTTTACACAGCCAGCTGATATTTCAGGGCTTCAATACCTGAGAATTGTCCTTAAAAATGTTTTTACTTTAGAGTCTTATAGGAAGTTTTGCTGGACTTAGATGGACTCTTCTTTCAGGTGGAGACAATGCATGACTTTGAGGCTGCAAATTCAGATGAGTTGGAGCTAAAGAGAGGTGATGTTGTTCTTGTGGTTCCCACCGCTTCAGCCGAGGATCAGGTGAGGGCAACAGAAAAGAAAATCACCATATTGTGTGCATGAGATCAACACAATTCCATCTTCCAGTAAATGCTATCAGGTGATGTGTGTCTGCATGCATGTCCGCTTTGTGTGGGCATGGGACACCAATTTTGAATTTTGAGTTGAAGAGTGATATGGTCATCTTACTTAAATATACATGGACCTGGTCAAGCAGAATATGGTACATTAATGATGTGTACTTGTTTGGACTACCACCACATAATATTCTGAAGCAGAGAGTACTCAAGGTTCCCTTTGTGAGATTAAGATTACATTGGTCAATGTAGTAAACATGAACATACCATGGAACATGAACTCCCCATAAACATGTGTGTCCACACATGAACACGTCTCACATACGACCTATGATCAAGAGCTAAAGTAACTACAGGCACGTATACCTAAGTACTAAGTAAATATTTCTTATGACACACAATGAAATTTTCCACTCTAGAATCTCTGTGTGGGTCTTCTCAACCTAACAACGCATTTATTTCCTTTGAAATGTTAACTAAAAAAAACAATGTTGAATGGCTTTGATCAACAAGTGAGGGATTAAAAAGTTAGTAAAGAAAATAGGTTTAATGGAACAACTTAATGGGTTTACATTGTGTTTGTTGCAGGATGCTGGCTGGCTCACAGGGATCAGAGAAAATGAATGGTTAACACATGGCCTTGGTGCCCAAAGAGGACTTTTCCCTGATAACTTCACCCAGCGCTTGGACTGAGAACTGGTGGAGAGACGCAGTTGTCCATGCCATCCAAACACGCTGGAACATTCTGCAGAAAAAAACTGATAATCTTCTTGCTGTCTGCTTGACAACACAGGGAGGGATTTTCTTATCTGAGGAAATCCACATCTTAAATGAAATAATTAACATAGTTTTCCCATCGTATTCCGTAAACATAAACAAGCATGGTGTGATAGTGCAGTGAACCCTCTTCTGGAAATTGTTCTGCATCAAACACAAATTTTCAACTGTGTGTTGTTATTGTTGACTCTTAATGTTTTTCTGTGTGTTACTGTAGGCTCTTTGTTGAGACTGTGGCTGTGTTCCTGACTTTGTTCTTTCATTGGTTTTGCTGTGATTTTGCCAAAAGAATGATTGATGTCCACCATGTCAGTGTTTCTGAGGGACACCTGTGAACTTCCAGCATGAAAGAAAGAAACAAGAGTTTACTTAAATATCAACATAGGAAACAAGAATATCCCAATGTAAAATGTAGTCCTTGTTCATTTTTTTGAAAACTTCTGTCATATGAAATTACAT
>NW_027466972.1:0-40000 GCF_046128005.1 Genypterus blacodes
TTGATCTCAGTTGACTGTCCCCAGCGCACACAGACACACACAGAGAGTGGAGCTTGTGTTGACGGAGGACAGTGGTCTTTATGGTGGGTGTCACTGGAGTGTGAGTTCAGTGAGTGTAATGTTCTTCCCTCCTGCTCTCTCAGAGGTTGTTGTATGTATGTGATCACAAACGAAACTAAACTGCTGAATCTAAATTGAGTTACAGAGCAAACAACTCAGCTAAATGTCTTCAGACTCATCCACCTTTTGAACACTTTGATCCTGTGGGGCAGTTGATGTGTTTTTTCCTTGCATGTTGGCACTGATATGATTCATGTTGGGCGTGACGGGGGAACACACAGGGCGGTGTGTCTAACGTGTGTGTTGTTTGCTGGGTTGCAGGCCGTGCACTGTAAAGGTCAGCACAGCATCTCCTACACACTGTCCAGGAACCAGACGGTGGTGGTGGAGTACTGCCACGACAAAGACACAGACATGTTTCAGGTAAGAGCCACGCAATTCCTCCTCTCCTGTGTCTGATACTTACTAAATAGTTAATGTGTGTGTGTCCACCTCCTTAGCACCCATGTGTCCTGTACACGTGTGTGTGTGTGTACTGTTAAGCGTTTCCGCCCAGTAGCATTAATGTGAACGCACAGCGAGGGGACGGCTCCTCTCTCTGAGCAGAGGGCCGCCAGCGCCTCACACACACACGTGCTTCACATTCAGCCCCTGTTTTATTGTGTCCATGTGTCTCGCACACACACACCAACACATAGCAGAGAGGCGGAGACTTCGGGGGCAATTTGAGATGAAAAAGAGGAAATGAAAGGGGGAACTGCTTACTTTACCTCTGTTTGTTCAGCTGTGTGGGCATTTTCAGCGTTGAACTCTGTGGCTGTTTGTTTAACTCTGAGCCTCTCTGCAGTCATCAGAGATGTTCTGATACAACAGCAGAGCGTCTGGATCTGCTGATAGCGCCTTAAGACTAAATGTGCAATTGGCGCTTTTGTCATTTTGTTTGTATTTAAGTCTGTCAGCTCATTAACAGCACCTGCGTCTGCACAGAGACTCACAGAGTACCAGGATGTGCTGCAGGGTCTGATTATTTGTCCCATTGTTGTTTTGCAGATCGGGCGATCCACTGAGAGTCCCATAGACTTTGTGGTGACTGACACGGTGGCGGGGGGCCAGGAGGGAGAGGAGACCCCCATCACCCAGAGCACCATCTCCAGATTCGCCTGCCGGGTCGTCTGCGAGCGCAACCCGCCCTTCATCGCCCGCATCTACGCCGCCGGGTTCGACTCCTCAAGAACATCTTCCTGGGGGTAAATGACAAAATAAATCTGTGTTTACCCTGCTGTCACCACAGGAGGCTGCCTGTCCGACACTCACAGCTCTGTAATCCTCATAGATGTAACCAGTTTCTCTAAGAGGAAGTGTGGGCATGTGATGAAGGCTTCTATCATCCTCTGTGTTCCGTCTGGCCTACAGGAAAAAGCTGCAAAGTGGAAAAACCCAGACGGTCACATGGACGGCCTGACCACCAACGGGGTCCTGGTGATGCACCCCAGGGGGGGCTTCACTGAGGAGTCCAAGCCCGGCGTGTGGAGAGAGATCTCTGTGTGCGGAGATGTTTACACGCTGAGGGAAACCCGCTCTGCTCAGATGCCAGGCAAACTGGTCAGTAGCTGCACGTACACACTGCACACACTGCACACACTGCACACACTGCACACACTGCACACACACTGCACACACACTGCACACACACTGCACACACACTGCACACACACTGCACACACACTGCACACACACTGCACACACACTGCACACACACTGCACACACACTGCACACACACTGCACACACTGCACACACACACACTGCACACTCCTACAGACTGCATGTAATAGTATCTATGTTTGTCAGTATGAGCCACTCTGGGAGCGAGTAGATCAGAGCCGTAGATGGCAGAGTGACAGAGCTGTACATGTGTGTGTCTGTGTCACTGCTCAGGTTGGTCAAGCACAACAGAGATGATGTAATGATCTCCACAAAGAGAAGTGGCTCTCAAAGGTTCCGCTCAGTGTCAGGCTTCCCTTTTTCTGCCCTGTGAAACTAAGTGTGTGTGTGTGTGTGTGTGTGTGTGTGTGTGTGTGTGTGTGTGTGTGTGTGTGTGTGTGTGTGTGTGTGTGTGTGTGTGTGTGTGTGTGTGTGTGTGTGTGTGTGTGTGTGTGTGTGTGTGTGTGTGTGTGTGTGTGTGTGTGTGTGTACCATCGCCCCCTGCAGGTGGAGAATGAGAGCAACATCCTGCAGGACGGCTCCCTGGTGGATCTGTGTGGAGCCACTCTGCTGTGGCGCACTGCAGAGGGTCTCTTTCACACGCCCACCCAGAAACACCTGGAGGCCCTCAGGCAGGAGATCAACGCCGCCCGGCCCCAGTGCCCCGTGGGCCTGAACACGCTGGCCTTTCCCAGCATGCAGCGCAGCCGCGCCCTCTCCTCCCTGGAGGACAAGCAGCCCTGGGTCTATCTGGGCTGCGGCCACGTGCACGGCTACCACAACTGGGGCCACCGGACGGAGCAGGGGCCCAACATGCAGCGGGAGTGTCCCATGTGCCGCATGGTGGGGCCCTACGTGCCGCTGTGGCTGGGCTGCGAGCCCGCCTTCTACGTGGACCCGGGGGCGCCCACGCACGCCTTCGTACCGTGCGGACACGTGTGCTCGGAGAAGTCGGTGAAGTACTGGGCGGAGATCCCTCTGCCCCACGGCACCCACGCCTTCCACGCCGCCTGCCCCTTCTGTGCCACACAGCTCAGCCTCACTCAGGGCTGCGCCAAGCTCATCTTCCAGGGCCCGGTGGACTGAGCCACCAGGGGACGGAACCTCCATGCTGTGAAACTTTGATTCAGTACTTTCTTTAGTTTTTGCTTTTGTTTTTACACCAGCCGTGGAAAGAAGTAAAGCCTCAACTTCTGTTCTGTACACTGAGGATCCTATGACGTTTGCTCTAGGACCTCCTGTGGCTGTTTGGACGGACGCACGGGGACGCAGAGATGGCGAAGCACACTGGACCACAGACGCCTGGTCACCTCCACAACCTAACACAGCTCAGTTGTCCCAGCAACCAACCAACCAACCAACCAACCAACCAACCAGACCCAGCGAGGCTCTGACGTCGGGTCGTTTGTAACTTCGGCGGACAAAGATTTGAGTCGTTTGACTGAAGCGTTACGATGTTATCCTTTAGCCAGCACCAGAGAGGGCTGAGCAGGTGGGCTGGGAAACACAGGGAGGGACAGGGAGGGGGGGGTGGGGTTAGGGCAGGGCGGGGGGGGGGGGGGGGGTTACTGTAGCTCCTGGTGGGTCTGAGACATCGTCTTCACAGAGCCAGACAGCTGGACTGTTGGCCGGGAGCAAAGCCAGGAGAAATCTGAGGTCTAATGGTCTAACTTGTTAAGTGCTCCCATCGGCTCCTTAATGTCAACCAGACCCTGTAGCTTATCCAGGGGTGTGTGTGGTTCCCTTCCATGTGCTGATAGACCTTATATTGGGGGGGGGGGGGGGTGTTTTGTTTAGTGTACAGAGATATATTCCAGTGCCTCAAACCCCGTAAACGTTGGGGATATTTGTCAGAGAGGAGAACAGATAAGGGAGAGAGAGAGATGACGCCGAATATTTCTATCTTCCAGAAGAGAGGGAGGTGTTTTGCCACACTGAGGCTCTTGTACTGTTTTGTAATGAAAATGTTAATATATTTTTATCCTCTGTTAATGGTGTGAGTGGGTTGGTGTGTGTGTGTATGTGAGTGTGAGTGTGTTGGACTGTCCGGGTGCCCTTGGGCCTTTACGCCCTCCCATCATTTCACCGCCGCTCCCTTTTCTCATCGGCTCGCCCGTCACGCAAAACACAACCAGAGAGAGAGAGCGCCTCGCCGGTTCTGATGACGAATGTATCTTCCTCACTGCGGACACTCGGTTATGTCGTTCGCTCTATCTGGAGGGACGAGGGGTCACGGCGCTCCCACAACCGCGTGGCTCCTGCTGCGTCTCTGCCCCCTCACACACACATACATACACACACACGTACTGTACTCAACCTGCACTCTCGTTAAGCTTTATGGCCCGACAACGCATTCGCTGTGGAACGCGGGCGCGGTCTGGGCAGCGTTGAGAGATTATACCAAATAAGAAGAAAGAGCTGTTTCCTCTCCCTATGCAAGATGGCAGCGACCGACCGACTGGCCTCTCCAATCCAAAGCGTTCCAACGACCAATCCCGAGCCGCCGCTGCCGCACAGTTGTCTAATGTTGGAACGGCAGTCGAGGTTGCTCCATTGCACTCAGCAGCTCCACCAGAATGAATCACATTAACGCACACCAGGCCAAATTCTACCGCACGGACCGTCGACGGGTCAAGTCTTGGCCGACCGTGTGCGTTCCTCTGTGACGCTGACCCACCAGACTCCGCCCGCACGTCCACTGCACTCCATCACAGCCACCATTTTGTTTGTCAGAAAGAATAGCGAGCGTTCAAATTTGTTCGAGACGAGTTGCGTTCCTGCTAGTCCAGTTTTCCCCAAAGTTGCGTCGGGTTGAATAAGGGCCTTCTTCTTCTTCTCCTCATTTTTCAGAGGTTTTTGCCGAGAAGCAGAATTTAAGGGCTCATAAACTCTGATTACACAAACAAAACTCGTCTTATGTTGATGGTTGAGCGCCGGGGTGCCGCTGAGGCACACACTCACACACACACACACTCACACACACACACACACACACACACACACACACACGCACACACACACACAAACACACACGTCCCCCCTGGCTGTATGAAGCCATCGGCATACAGGCGATGTTTTTAAAACGGCTTTATGTCTTCAGATTTAATGTAAGTGCTATGCAGGGTCACGGGGTCGGCCACATGCCGTACAGTAGCATTCCTCTCTTAACACTTTGAGCTCTACGACACTGTGCCCGACCGTGTTCTGTAACAGCTGCGGAGTAGCTGCCTCAAACATTCCTCCTTGGTAAACATGGGTGGGGCCCTCAGTTCACCAAAGGGCTTGTTCTATGATTCTTGTCTCCCAAACAGGATCTCTGTACTCGACTCGTAGAACACACTGATGCTCCCAATGCCTCCTTTGCAAAGAATAAAGTATTTTTTGAAGGTAGCACGTCGTGTGGTGTCGTCTTTCCCTTCACCGCTGAAGCCTTTTAAGACATGAAACATTCAGAAGGTAAACATGTAGGTGGAGGGTTGTAACCACAGAGCTTCTGTTGCTGAGCCGCAGCTGTGTTTGAACTACAGATGTCTCAGCTGTGAAGCCGCAGTTACACAGGAGTTTCATCATCCCTCTGTGTGAACGTCGCTCCGCTATCTCGGCTGCCAAAACATCCAGCAGAATGTTGATAACTCCATCAAACACTGTATTATTTTAGAGATAAAGGACCTTTTTTTTTTCTTGAAGTCGTTTTGTTAACATTCCGCGTTGTATTTTACCGACCCTAATCTCGATATTTGCCTTACAGAGTGACTGCATGAGCAACGTCCCCCTGGTGTCCTGCGCTGGGTGTAGTGTCCCTCCCGGGCCGCAGGGGGGCACTGTTTCCTCAACAATACACACGCTGGCACTGCGCCCAGCAAACCACCGAGCCTGCGGCGTCTTTTAGCCCAAACACACACCAAAGAAACCGAAGTTTGATGTTTATTATGAAAGAAGACTTAATATAAACGCATTTCAATCAATAAAAATCAACTAAATAAACATTTCTATATATGCATTTTAAATGACGACTACGATGTAAGCTAAATGTTTAGAAACCGGAAATGTACAGCCAGTTTCTCATATTAATTATACCTTTCTCAGATTTATTTCAGATGTAAGCATAAAACCCATTTAGCTTTTATTTTAATGTGCCGGCAAAAAAAAAAAAAATATTGCACGACGACGATGACATTTCCCATCAGTCGCGTGTGACTTCATCCGCCTCTATATAATAAGGGCACATGAAAGGGATTTAAATACATAATACGTCAGTTAGGCGGCGGAGGAGCGGAGCTGTGGGACGCCGCGGCTCCTAATTAACATTTCCGCAGTAGATGTGAGATGAGTTCATGTGTCTGCACGCTCGCCTGTTTTTCTGAATGACAGAGGAGAAGGCGAAGGTGACAGCATGCTAATTTTGAGATCACTCGGTGCCCCCCACCTCATCTCCCTCCCAGCTCTCCCCCCCTCCAACCCGCCGCCTTAAGCAGGCCACAGTTATGCAAATAAAGCAGAATGATACAATATTTTTCTTCTTTCAAATGCGCTTCTTGGATGAGAAAGCAAGGTTCCCATGCTGCACTGATACTGGCCTTTGTGATGAAGTGACATAACCCACAATAGTCCCTTCATCACCTCTCCAGAGAGTCATTAACTTCAAGAAGATGTCACTTTTCACTGCAACACAACTTAATTTTGCAGGGTCACACTTTTCAGCTGTATAATAACAGCGATGATGCTACTATCAGGCTGAACGCAGCAAAAGGAGTTCTTTTGCAATCCAGCACTTCTTCTTGCCTTATTCTTTATTTTTAAATTATTATTATATTTAATTTGTCAGCCATTTTCATTTTATTTATTCTGCTGAGAATGCACAATATTTATTTTTTATTTTTTTGAGGGACTCTTCACACACATGCAGCTCTTTTTGGTGTCTCTGTGTGCAGCGTATTGCATTACACACATTATTTCCCTCCGGGTGGCTGAAAATCCAAACGCACCAAACCAAGACGAGAGAAGGTGCTGAGATGTCAACTCACAGGCCATTGATTAAACATTTGGTTGGTTGAACTTTAAATGGAATCATAAAGTCAAGGATGGAAGAATTTCTGTCTTCTGCTAAATTACCAGCTGGACATAACACCTGTCACCATAGAGACAGTGTGTGATGCTATAATGTTGCTGTTTGGTGCAAATTATTTATTTTGTAAATTAAATTAAAAGACCATAATAGTGTATTTAAGAAAATGATATGAGTCTTGCATCCCTTTCCAAACCATTAATGGCAAATAAAGACTGTGAGCATGATTCGATCTCCCATAACGTGCAAAATAAAGGAATTGACTCCAAAAATCACATGCATCCTTGGATAAATCAGCATCTTGCATCTTAGGTGTATAATGTGACAAATATCAGTCAAATAGCAGAATACTGAAGCTATTAATTATGAGAAGGGCCTGAGTGTGTGTGTGTGTGTATCTTTCCATCCCTCTGAACCTGTGAGATGCCACAGGTGGCTGCAGGCTGCGTGCCAAGCTGTCAGCAGGACTCTTCAGCTGGCGAGTTGAGGGCTGCGATATTTACCTCAATTACCCAGCGTGCAACTGAGGCGAATTAGATGCAGATCATCATCTGTTAATAAGAGATAGAGCTCAAGCCCTTTGCGTAGATGAAGCGGCGCCATGCAGCTGTGGAGATGCAAACACAAGACGCACGTTTGACTCCCTGGTTCTTAGCAGAGTTGGCAACCACAGTGGACTACGCTATTAATTATTCCCTATTTCTGTCTTTTTATTAAGGGGAAAGTATCTCAAGTTATCTGCATTGGCCTAATATTGGCTTTAATTTGAGGTCACTGTGTTGCATTCAGGGCCGAGCTGAGTGACGGGGCAACACAAAGGAGTCTCATTCGCGCAGTTCTGATCTTGTCAAACAAAAGCATCGCTTTTTATTTTCCTGCTTTTGCTGTGAGCGACGTCTGCATGCGGCACTGACGTTACGCAACCCGAGCCGTACGCAGTCATACAGTTTGGAGAGGATTAAGATGATATCAGGCCTATTTACTATTTCATGCGGCTCTTGATGATACTTTGTACTTAGCCTACTCAGCTTATTACTTTCCCAATGAATAACAAATGAGTTGTCAAATAAAAAGGCAAACAAACACAGGCGGCAGAGGAACCTGATTCAAATATCTTATTGTACCATATGAGAGGAAAAACGAGGTCTGGAAAATCAAGCATTAAATTCAGAAAGTGGGCCACGCTCTTCTTCATTTCTCGGCACATGGCGCTCCTGCAGAGGCACATGTGGCATATTGCCTACTCATCCAAACAAGGGGACAAATTACTTTAATTATGGAGTAATTGCAGAGTCTTGTGTTAATTAAATCTTTATCAGTTGAAGTAAGTGGATTTCTCCCACATGGAAACCATGCAGTGCCGGGCTGACTTCCCCCTCCTCCCCCTTCCCTCCCCCCTGCTCAGCCTAACCCCCCCCCCCCACAACACAGTCTGAGACAATCTCTTATTTAGTCTCACCCAACCTCTCCCTCTCTCTCTCCCTCTCTCACCCCTGGGTGTCGCTGAAACGATGGGGATTAGCCTCATAGGGGAAGGAAGGTTGCCTCGTCGCCTTGTCTGTAGCCAGCTGTTTCTTTAAAAAAACCTACACCATAACAAACGTGATGGAGGGGAGTGTCCTCCGCTGGAAAATGAGATACAAGATTTATCTGAGGTTCCTGGAGTTTGACAAAATTGAATCCTCTCATTTTAATTGCTCTCGACTAGGTGTGGCGCTCCGGGCGACGGGAATGGGAGCTCTGTATGTTGTCCCCTTGTTCTCCTCACACTATTATGTTCTATTGTGCAAAGTACAGATTGTGATTTGCTTTATCCATCTATCTTATTTAGAATCGTTGCTGTAGCCACACGTTACAAAGGGAACAGCAGTCAGCCCTGTTATTGTGCCTGTTTGAGTTCCCTGCATGTTAGAATGAGAATTAATCCCACTAAAGAGTTACAAAGACTCATGAAAGGCCGCAATGCGTTGTTTATATAAAATGCAATAATTTGATCCGCTTCTAAATCAACATTTGAATCAAGATATTAAGAGTTTTGTTGGATTCTTCTCTCGTTCCTCTCATGCAGACACACAATGCATAAGCCAATACGTCTCCAGTTTGATTAGTATATGATCTATTTTATGTAAACGTGTGTGTGGACCCTGTCAGTGCAGCACCTGTTTAGAGGGGAAATATTTAGAGACAATGAATAGTTACAATATGAGTGCAAAGCAGATTCAAAGGGGTTTAACTGGATTACACCTCATTTCAAGGATGCTTAAGGTAAGATTAAAGCAGATATGGAGTAAGTGAGGAAAATACAAAATCAAATAGATTGAATATTCACTCAGTGGTCCCGTAAGCCACTTGCTCATGCATGACTGCTCTCTGTGTATCCACAAGACTCCGAGGTAAAATGTCAACAATAGACAATATGTAGATTGTTATTGTACAAAATTTTCATTTTAATGATATAGCTAAACAAACACACACACGCACTCTCTCCTCGCTCGGCAGATGAGATTCGTCGAGTTGTGCTCTGTTGGACCGTCACTATTCAACATTAATGCCCTTTCTTATCTTATGCAGCAAATCCCCAGAGCTGGAACATAAGAACTCTCTAATCACACACACTTGCACACGAGCACACCCTCTCTCACACACACACACACCGCAATAACCGCACACCTCACGTACAATCTGGAAAGATAATGAATTTAATACCACTGCTATTACAGTTCACTAATGTTTCCTAATAGCTCGGCACCGTATGGAACGAGGGCAAGCTGCTAATAACAAGGCCCTGCATTCTCTGGATGCACGGGGCCAAGGGGAGAGCCAGGGAGGATGAGCTTCATGCACCGCTCTCTAATGATCCCCCCTATGCCTGCATGAGGAACCTCTGTGAATAAACTACATCATACTTGCAGCTATACATGCTTTAAAATGAGCCCGTATGAATACCACATGCAGTATTTGTGTGTATAGTGTGCAGGCTGTACACGTGTTGCTGGGGCTGCAGGGCTGTATAGGGGCAGAGAGTGGTGGTGGTGATGATGATGATGAGGGGGGGGGAGTAATGGAAGTGGTGGGTTTATAAGGAAGACTTTGTGCGTGAATACCCCTCCTCCCCCCTCCCCAATTCGCTCCATCCCCTCCCTGCATCCTTCTGCCAGCGCTGCAGCCCAGCGGATAACTGAGCGTGGATTAGTACGGTGACATCACACCGAGGAGACGGATGAGCCCGAGAGTGACGAAGAGTGAGCACTTGGGCCTGTGTGTGTATGTGTGTGTGCGTGCGTGCGCGTCAAATGTGTGTGAGCGTCATGTGTGTGTGTGTTGAGGACTGATTAGACATTGAGGGTGGTGGTGGTGGTGAGAGGGGAGCGAGGATTAGAGAGCCATGTGAGAGTTGGCGAGGTGCTGACACCACTCCACCTCACCAAGGGCTCAATTTACTGAGGGATCAGACTCATTTATGGTAGCCAGGGATTATTATCAGTTCAATAGGGCAATTTCTTTATTACAGTAACACCACAACCTGTGAATACGGACACAGACGTGCAGACATCTATGGGTGTGCGTATCTTGTTTTAGTTATATCTAATGATGTCCACTGTGTATTGAGAACAAGGGGAAATCAATACAACATGCCATTCTAACGTGCTTTCTTTCTTTCTTTCTTTCTTGATGAAATGGACTGAAACTCTGTAAGACCCAGTCAGACAATGTAGCACAAATCCGTCCATCATACTTTGACTCCCGGGCCTTTAAAGAGAGCAGCATTGACTGTGGCGTGGAGTTTTATTCAAAAGGCTCCAAAGCCGATAAGACGGGCTGTTCTGTTTGAGTTTGGGTTTACCTGGTATGTCCACACTCTTAAGCCGGCCTTCCCCATTCAACTCTGTGTAATGCATTGGACGTCACTCACCTGATTCTTAGGCGCCGCCGTCCATTGACAACAAAAACAGGTTTGGTGGCGTCTAACAGCATAACAGACTCCCTTTTGTTTAGGTGTGAATGGAGGGAAGCAAACCTTTAAGGGCTAAAGAATACCCGGAGGAAGGCAGCATGTTTGAGTCATATTGTTGGAAAGACTGCAACATATTTCCATCCTGTTTGTAGATTTAAAATATACAACTCTAATTTTAACTGCTGTCTGAATTCCTACCAAAAGAAAATAGTAGGATAGACCCAATTATATTAATTCAAATGGCAACACATAACTAAATTAAGTTTATTCAAATCAAGACAGTTTTGCTCAGATAGTTAAATGTTTGATTACTTTCAAGCATCTTTTTTAAAATACAGATTTATGCTTGGCTAAAAACTACTTATAAATGTAATATTTTGGTGTACCTACAAATAGTTTTATACTTATTTAGTCTTCAAAATAAAGACTCTTAGCTTTTTAAACTATGTATTATTGTATTTATTTAACGATTTATATAACGATTTAATCAAGCCTGAAGCGTCTACGAGGTTTCCAACAGAGAAACGACAGTGCCCGACGGTAATCTCGCGAGAATTGTGTTGGCCAGTCGCGTCTACTTCCTGGATCCGAACTTCACCTGTGCTAAGTGACAAACCTGCGTCAGCAACAGCGCTAAGTAAACAAAGTCACCGTTTTGCGTAGATGTATTGTACTTTAACTCCAGTGCGGTACTGTCAGCGCCATATTTGCCGGTGTTTCGCAGTTTAATAGCCTCAATGTGAGCTACGTTCGGACGCTAACGTTAGCTAGTCAGCCAGAGTCCCGCATATTGCCGTGGACCTCCTCGGTATCCACAAAGCGCGATGTTTGCGGGTCAGAGGAGCAGCTGGGCTCTGACGGGCGCCACCGTGGCGTGTGTGGCGGCTCTTTACGTGCCCTGCGTGCAGAGGACAGTCCCCGGTGGAGACTCAGGTGGGTAGCTAGTAGCCAGTAGCCTGCTAGCGGCTAATGCCGCTTTGAGCCATGTGTGGGTTTGTTTGTAGCCGGGTAGCCAATCAGGTGGCGCCGTACTAGAGCTGTCTGTGGTGCTGATACAGTCACGTCATCACACGCACACACACATAGCGTCTAAAGCCTGCAGGAAAAATGGACGAGTAGAGATAAAACTACAAACCCGAGCTGCTAAAGGATGCAGATCAATTCAGTGTCAAATTAAATGAATAGAAGAAGAAATAGCTATAATCTGTGATGCTAGAATTATTTTAAGCATCTTCTATTATGATTCCAATTCAGTCAGAAAGGTCAAACAATCTTCCAAGTGCTGTAATTTAATCTAGATGATATTTAGCTGTTAGCTGTTTCTAATTCCTATGAATGAGTCATGAAGTAAATGTTTGATCAAAATCTGCCACACTGAAGAATCTTAAATATCAGTGGACATAATTTTTTGGCTTTAATTTGAATATGAGTATGTCTAATATACATAAAAAAAAATCTGAACTCGTCCCAAAATGTAAATGAATCAGTAAATTGGCGTGTTCACTTAAACATGTGTACATACATTAATTTAATATCCTTTCCTGTGACAAAGCTATACGGTGAACAAAACAGTTTTTCGTTGCTTGGTGAATTTTCCTCTTGTAATGCAGTTTATGAAGTAATGCCTTGCACAATTACAAACAGTGTTCAGAAGTGATAGCCAGGTTACAAACTTGCAAATGTGGACCTGGGGCATGAAGGCTCTGCGCCGTACAGGCCTGCACCGCTCTGGCACACAAGCTGCAGAGACGAATGCACATTTGCAGAGCGAAAGCGTAGGAAAACCCGGCCAGATACGGCAGAGCGGGGAAATGGAGCGCCGAGTCGCCCCGCTGTTTGTGCGGCTGTCTAGCGAGCGAGGCCTTTGAAAGAATGGCCAGCCCCTTCTCCACAGTGTTTAGGGACGGTGCAGGATGCCCGCTCTGATAGTGCCAGCTGAACACCCCTCCGAATTCTCCAGGTCTCCGTCTCTGTGTCCTAATCTCTTTAGGTGTGATGTGCCCTGGAGAGACTTGAGCGCAGCCTCGCGGGTACACTGTTGTCTAGGAATGTGGAGTGTGGAAATGATGGGGATTATGGGAAGACTGGTGTGGGTGCCCATGCTCCACTATCACAAAGACTCTTGGCGCCTGTGCTGCTACCCCGCCGAGTCAATATTTTCCCTTTTTAGCACCGGGGCTGCAGAACTGCGTCTCTGTGGCACGGAGACGGATGTTTTGGCTCAATATTAGTTTGAGGTTTTGCGTCGAATTGTGTTAAAGTGTGTCACCACTCAGGGAAAATGAGGGAAATTGAGAAACCCGATGCAGGATGAGGAGAAGTGTGATGGAGAACGATGGCAGGTAGCTGGCGGCTCATGCCAGGTGAAGTGTAGCTGTGGAAACATTAAAGCAGTGCAGGTGGAGGAGTTCTGACTTCATGCTCCATTAGGCTGATAAGAGTTAGGGGCTCCTCATGTGGCAGACATTTAGTCATCATAAATCACTGTATCGGTGTAAGATTGAAAAAATATACGCCGCCGTTAATGGCATCTGAAGTTCAGCTGCTGTGTTTTGTAATGGATGGTACTGTATCGAGACAGATGTTCAAGCTGTTTAAAGTTAGCTTTCCTTACGTTACTATTTTAAGCGTAAATGCCACGAAACTGAAACTGGGATTAAACCAAATATATTCTAAAATATGTCATCTTATATATTCATATTTACTGTCACCTAAATTCATATCCCATACCTTAAGCTTTGTGTTTATTTTGCGCGCACGCACACACACACACACACACACACACACACACACACACACACACACACACACACACACACACACACACACACACACACACACACACACACACAGAGTCTAGCTTGTACTATATATGTGGTCTAACTGGCTGGCAGACAGTAGTAGTACCTGTTTATAACCAGTAGAGGGCGCCGCCTTGAACCCAAACATTTATCAATTTCACTCAATCTGAATTTAATTTCAATTTCCGTGAGTGGGAAATGGGAACATTTGGTGGGAAATCACACTAATTTGTAGCACGCGGCGTGCATCCTGGCACCAATGCGTTTGTGCTGGGATACTTTTAGGCTTCCTCAAATAGCATTTGGCGCTTTTTCTTTTCATTTTGCTCCGCGTTGCGCACAGAGCTTGTCAAAAATGTGCAACCAGCCTCTTAGTTTTACAGTTTGCCTCATTCTGTGACTGTCACCGTCGCTGTCAGCGTGTGTTTGTGCCCAGCGGACTAAAGGCGAAACTGAGACACCGAGTGTGGGAATAGAAGGGAGGCACGTAGACCAGAGGAAGAAAGAGGAAGGGAAGGGACCCTGATGCTCGGGGAGGATGGGACTGGAAGCATTATTCTCAGATCAGCATATGTGGGTCTTTGTGTGACAGAGCATTTAAGAGGGAGTCTAATGGTTTGTGTGTGTGTGTATATGTGTGTGTTTATATCTGTGTGTGTGTGTGTGCAGGAGAAGGGGAGGGAGGCATCAGGGGAGAAGCGAGAGATGAAGAGAATGAGCGTGCCGCTTAGGAAATGTCACACTGGGAAGATTTGCAGGTTTTGATCCTGGCAAATTAATGCAAAACCCCAGTGGAAGTATTTGATTTGGGAAAACTTTGGGAGCAGACTTGTCTCTTAATAATAATTATTGGGTTTACATTAATTTCCTCCTCTATTCTCTTCCACAGGAGAGCTGATCACCACTGCCTGTGAGCTAGGGGTAAGCATTAGCTGTATTGTTTAATCAATTCACTCATTAACTCTTATACGCATTAAGGAAGTTTAATTAAGCATGGGCAGAAAGCAGATTAATTTACTTTCAGTCCACAGGTTTTTCCCTTCTTTTCTGTACACTTATTTTACTAAGTTACAAGTAGAGAATGCTATAATTTGCAACCCGTTTTCAAATCCAATTAAAGTCAATGGTAAGGCGATGGCTTTTGTAGGCTTTGCCTTATGTACGGTATAAGGCTTATTATATCCACCCCTCTTTTTTGTGTGTGTGTAAGCCGCGAAGAATGAACTAAATCGGGTTAACAGTTATAATAAGTTTTATTATTTAATAAAGTTTATTACGCCGCTGTGATCCTTTTAGGGAGGCTGTGTCGGTGTCACTATGCCAGTAATCCTGCAGTTAGTGCTGCAGTCCGTGTGGCCTGCCCGTCTGCCTCTCAGGCCTCCCCAGAGCCTCACAGACCGTCACCGGGACCCAAGCTGCTGGGCCCCCCCTCCTCTGATCCCCAGAGCCTCTGCGTTCTGCTTCCCCTCGCTCCCCGTGGCCTTTGTCCCTCAGTTGTCCTTTCGCTGCACGTCTGTCCATTCCTGTCAACCACACACACTCCTTTATCCAGCATCCCTTCACTCATCCATGTGAGTGGAGCAACCTGCCTGTGTGATCCAACCACTGGGATCAATCAACTGTGATGGTTGCTTTCTCTTTCTATCTCTATTGATCTACACTTTGATCTAAAATCTCTCTCACTCAGATTTGGGCGTAGCTGTTATTGTGTTTGGGAGCCTCTGTGTTGTCAGAGGTGACCAGCGAGGTAGCCACACTCCCACCTTTCAACTTCCTGTCTTCATTTTGAGGAGCTGGCCCTTCTCGCTGGCTGGCTCATGTTATCAGTGCCACGGAATGAGTCTGTGTTTAATGACTGAGCCCTTATCAGGGTGGAGGAGACTTAGCGGCTAATTGCTGTGATTGCCGAGATCCCCCAGGCGAGAACGACTGCGGCTCGGAGGTGGTTTGGAGGCTGGGGCTGGTAAGCATCGCATGCCGTACTGTGGGCTTTGGGGAGCTGCACTGTCCTTGGGAAGAGGCCAGAGGAAAAGGAGAGAGAGAGAGAGAGAGAGAGAGAGAGAGAGAGAGAGAGAGAGAGAGAGAGAGAGAGAGAGAGAGAGAGAGAGAGAGAGAGAGAGAGAGAGAGAGAGAGAGAGAGAGAGAGAGAGAGAGAGAGAGAGAGAGAGAGAGAGAGAGAGAGAGACAGAGAGACAGAGAGACAGAGAGACAGAGAGACAGACAGACAGACAGACAGACAGACAGACAAGGGCTTCCATATCATAGCAGAGTCAGCTTGCGGTCAGGCCAGGCTGTCTTCTTCCTTTCTATGATTGCACGTTAACAGTCCATTTAAACTGCCACCTGCAGAGGGCAGAAGAGCAGAAAGATGCAGCCCTCAATCAGGAAGGGCTAATGGAAATGACACACTTAAAACTCATCTGTTTTTGCTCGTCTGTTATTATATCCTTACTAGCTTTCACATCCATGCTTTATTCTCCATCCCTTTACATTCCTCCCTCATCATTTCAAAACAAAGTGAGACATGTGGACCTTCCAACATCCCACACCTCTGCTAGACATCGCCTGGTTGTTGTGAATTGCGTGTCAAGGTTATGCCTCTTCCTTTTGTCATTGTGTGTGTGTGTGTGTAGGTAGCCCACCCTCCTGGATACCCCCTCTTCACGCTGTTCGCTCGCCTGGCTATGTGCTCTCTGCCTTCACTCTCTCCAGCCCACAGTGTCAACCTGATGAGCAGCCTGCTGGGGGCTGCAGCTAGCGGTGCCCTCTGCGCCACCGTCTGCAGGTCGGTACAGCAGAGACTTGTCCTTTTCTGCAATTTTGTCGACGTGTTGTTGTTGTTGTTATTCTTCTGTTCCTGTGCTGTGATTTTTGTTTGAAGGAAACACGCTCAAGCTGTTACATTCAGAGTCAGTCAGGTCGTCTGCACACGGCAGCAGTAACAAAGAAAGAACAAAGAGCACATTTTGTAGTGGAGATCTCAGACCGGCTGACTTTTTGCATCTTGATGCTGTCTGGACCACAGAGTGATATTTTTGGGTCCTGACTGACTGACTGGCCCTGATCCTCTGTTCAGTATTCAGGAGCACAGCTCGTCCGCCCTCCTCCTTCCCACCAGTCTGTCCTGCCTGTTTACCCATCAGCCACCCGGTGTGCGTGTGCGTGTGTGTATGTATGTCACAATTATTGCGCCCTCCGCCCCCCCCCCGCACCTTAAAGTCCCCGCGCTCTGGCCCACCCCCACTGCCCAGCATGCTCCCAATCCTGACATGGCACGATTTCTAATCCCCCCCCCCTTCTTCCCTCCTGGGTCTGAGAAGAAGAGGATCGTTACTCTGCTCCTCCTTCTCCCATCTCTAACACCACCTCACCCCTCGCTCGGTCATGAAAGAGTGCTTTCCTCTTTCATGACCTTACCGCCTCTGCAATGCCATCCACAACCCTGTGCTTCACCCTGCTGTTCTTACTGTCGCATACTGCAGCATAAGTAAGCATTTCTTATACGTCTAACGTCCAGAGTAAGAATTGTGAAACATGATAAAGTCTTGTATGTTTTCCCAGGTGGGCTGTACTGGGCCTACTTCCTGTGCTTGGCCGGATGGCGATAGGTGGCAGGTGGTCCAGGGTAGGTCAGGCTGCGGGGTCAGCCCTGCTGGAGGAGGGCAGGGGCTATGGAGGAAACGCTCCCCAGGGCACTGGCTCCGAGCCTGGACTCTGCCCTGCCTTACTGCTTCTCAGAGGTGAATCAAAAAGTGCCACAATCAACCGCTCTGCCCAGGAGAGAGCCGAGAAAGAGAGAGAGGAAAGAGAAGACCGGCACTACCCATCTCTTTCCCTCACCTTCTTATTGACCTCCTGAGATTAATCCTCTCGGTCAGTTATAGGTCAACCGGTGTGTTGGATTCAGTTATTGGCCAGATTACTGACTGTTACTGTATTCTGAGAGCAGCACATATCCATGGAGTCGTGGTGATATTTGGATCTGTTCATGTTAACTGCAGCCCTGTTTGTAATCTGTGGGGATTTAGATCCAAATTTGGATTTTGGTCAAGTGAAGCCCCCCCCCTCTGCCTACGGGCTGATGGTTGCTACACAGTCACATCCCATGAGCTCCTAGGTACGACTGTATAATTTATGATTTTAATATGGTAAACAAGCATAAAGGGTTTGTTATGATGGAGCCAGTTTGGGCCTGTGGCCGTGGCTCAGCTGGCAGTCTTGGCCTGGTGAAGCTTGAAGGGTGGAGGGGTTATTGGTGAGGGCAACGGATGATGAGGGGGAGGGAGGGGTGTTTCCGGATGGTCAAGGCCTCCTTCCTGGTTCTGGCATCGGTAGGCTTGGGTGCCTCAGCCGTACCAAGATGATTGGCATGGCTGTCAAGCTACAGCTCTGCAGGGGTCCTCTGGCCAGGCCTGTTCGTCAGATAAAATGCCAAAACTGACCAGTTGACATACCTGCTCTGTCCTTACAGTGACACCAGTCTGTCCGCCTCAAAGGGGCAAAGGCAGGGAAATACACAAGTGAACTTAGTTATATTTTTATTAGTTATTTTTTTTTAAAAGACAAATCATTGCTATGTGTCATTATTTTCATGTGGTGAAATACATTAAAGTTAATATGAGTACTTGAAGGCAGTTTCCCTCCAATATGTAATTGTAAGACCTTGAAATTCATCTGGAATATACCCAACATGGCAAGCCTTTGATGTATCAATTTAAATTAGTCCGCCAGATTGCCGTGTGTAATGTGTGGGAATGTAAGTTGATAGGCTTGGAAGTCACATTAGTTGAAACGTTGCACTTAGCTTCCCTTTGATTTGTCAGTTACAGCTCTCTTGGCTTGATCACATGGTTTGATGGCCAAATTGCATGTCTTGTTATGTTTTCACACCATGGCCTGACAAGCCTTTGAGGATGGTGGCCGAAATGATAATTACCATCTATCTCACTCGGCGCTTCATAGAAACAAACATTTGGCCCCGGGGCTCGCTAAAGGCCTGAACCACCAGTCTCTGGAGGAATGTACTCACTCTCCATAGAGGGATAATCTCTCGTTTCACTGTTTATCTGCCAAAGCTGCTCTGAATCTCCGCTACCTGAGAGGAAATTCTCTCCATTCCCGAGCTTATCCTGAGAAGCCGGGGACCGGCGTGCCGGTGCGCCGACAAGCCACTAGAGAAGAAAGCCGGCGTAGCGGTGCTCAGCCATCAGCACTTTTCTCACTTTGTTTTCGATCGCCTGATTACATAACGCGACTGTTGAAGCACAGCGAATGTGTCTTGCCCCTCCCTTCCCTGGCGGCCGTTGAAACAAAAATGCACACCTGCGAGAGGCTCCCCCGCCAAGAGCTGGCCCATGTGGCACAGCTGATACCTCAATGGACCGGAGGGCGGGCGCCGTGCCATCCCTTGCCTGGTGCTGCGTCCCCAGTTCCTTATAAGGACCTCCACCATATGGTCCTGATGGTACGCTCCCTCCCCGCCCTGCTCTGCCCACTCAGGTGGGTTGTTTTTCCACAGGGGTGGGGTAGCTGGGAGGTTATGTGTACCTTGTCAGGGTCATCTGGGGACCTACGTGCACGCAGGGAGGAATTGTAATTTATCTTGCGTTGTTTTGTTATTGCAGACCTCGATGGCACTCTTGTCTCGAACAGCTGAACGGCGTTGTTTTGTTGGATAATGTTCTCACCTCTCCCTGCAGGTGGCAAGACTGCCCCTCCCTCTCACATCTGCTCTGCTCGGAGAAAATCTTCATCCCAAGTGGCAATATGAAGTCCACACATTGCTGCTGTCTATTAAACACGCAGGAGCTATTTTTGGAGGGGGTTTGTCTATTTGAAAACCTCCAATCTATGGAGCTTTTGTTGCGTTTATGCAGTATCTCCTCTGTCATATTGTAGTCCAGCAGTCGTCCTTTACTCCCCCCCCATTCTCAGCATAACCAATACTTCCCCCAGGACCCATCCTCTAATACAGTTAAACAGATGTCTAATGAAGATGTTATTTCCTCATTACTGGCTATGGGATGGGGATAGAGAGGGGGAGCCAGATAGACGGCAGAATACAGTACCCAGTTTAATATTCCTTTCGCCCGTGGGCCCGAGATTGTGTCTGCTTCGGACGTCAATATTACATTCCTCACCCACCACAGGCAGTCTTAATAAGGCGCCATGCACAGAGACGGATCAGACTCGGCAATTACAATTCACCCAGAATTAGTTAATGGAATCTATACAGCTACATTTCTGTATCACTGGTGTGTGCCTAATGACTTTGTTGAAAAAAGCGGCAACAAAAATGGCATTCGGTGAATTGCATAAACACAGGATTTTTGTAAATTGTTTTTTTTTTTCTCCCCCCTTCTTCACCCCTCTTCCTGTAATTTTTTGTGTGTTTGGGTGGAGATTAAGATGGCATTCTGGGAGAAATTGTCATGTCAGTGGCTGTATTGTTTGAGTAGAATTGTGGTGATTAATTTTACACACACTTGGAGCACTGGAGCTCTCCTAGAGGAGGGGTGTGTGAGCAGCAGAGCCCCGGCTCCTCTCTGTCAGAGCAGACTGCCTCCCTGTCGCACTCTGGATGAGGCAGGAATGAGGCCATTGGCTAGAAATTAAGATTGGCATCCCACATTATGGATGCCAGACAAAATCACTGATTTGCTCAATATTGAAAATGTGACGATATTTTGGTGAATGCTTATAATTCCAGACCAAATCATGTCAAGAAATTAAGTAAACCCAATGCACACACAATGTATGTATCAATATGTTAGTGTAGCTCTGTTTGTTTTCAAACAGGGCTTCAGTTCTGTGTGGCTTTCACAGCTCATATTTGTATCTGTTGTCTTGTTTGTCTCTCTTGGCATTAGAATTTAAAGCACTGCATTGGACTCTTACCACTGATAATGGCACATAATGAAGTACCCAGTCTAGTGTGCTGGCCAGAGGAACGGCCTGGGGTGTCTGCGAGGGCCAGCTGGAAACCTGGTCCCGGCCCGGACCAGGCTGCCTCCTCTGCGGGCTCGCGAACCTCTTCAGGAATGTGTGATTCTTTTCCAGCGCTCGGTTAGAGAGCAGCGTGGCGCTGATCTGCGATGGCACAGCTGCAGTATTGTCTGTTCCCCGGGGTGGTGTGTGACACCGGCTCCCTCAGCCAGCTCTATTGTGGAGCCTCTTTCACAGCAGAGTGCTGGGGTTGGCTTTTTGTGTGCTGTTATTTAGCAGCGACGACTGGTGCTGGCAAGTCTCTGACACGTTACTGGATAACTGAAGCAGATCCCATTTTGACTCTTCAAAGTGATTCCTTTCAGCTTTCACTGTGTCCTTGAAGGGGACACCGCTCACAACAGCTTACGCTATCTTTGTCCTTCAGTATTTACACTTGATCCCGACTGTTTCCCTTTGAACCTTAATGTAGAATTGTTTTTATATTTAATTTTCAGTTCTCCTATTTAATAGTTTAGTTTAAAATTGTACTTTAATCCAAGCTGTGTTTGTGCTTCTGTTAATTAAGTGATGACACAGACATTTTGTCAGGGTGGATCAGTTCAGAGTAGAACAGTCCTCCTGTCAATCCTGTTATTCTTCTGCCATGTCTCAACCAGGGCATTGTCACTGAGCCACAACATTACAGCACAGGAGCATCCTGCACCGCTTTGACTCCTGATAACAGGGAGGGAGCATGGCCACACTGGTGTCAGAATGTCTGCAGCTTTATCAGACTTCCCAGGGAGCAACCAGCCTGCAGAATGAACTGAGAGAGCTGGAGAGGCTGACTGGGACCCAGGTGGTCTCGTGCAGACAGACAGGTCATTTACAGCGACACTGTACACACATCACTAGGCTCCTGCGGACTGACAAGCTTTAACAGGGAGATTTGTCAGGCACTCGGGGAGAATAGAGAAGTAAGGTGTGTGTGTGTGTGTGTGTGTGTGTGTGTGTGTGTGTGTGTGTGTGTGTGTGTGTGTGTGTGTGTGTGTGTGTGTGTGTGTGTGTGTGTGTGTGTGTGTGTGTGTGTGTGTGTGTGTGTGTGTGTGTGTGTGTGTGTGTGTGTGTGTGTGTGTGTGTGTGTGTGTGTGTGTGTGTGTGTGTGTGAGAGAATGAGTCCTGCTTAGTTATCAGAAGCCAGAATAGACTTGGTCTAACAGTCTCGACCGGTCGTCCCCCCCCCCCCCCCCCAGCACCCTCTCCCACCCCAAAACCAGCCCCCCTGCTAAGTGTTTGAGCTATGGGTTAATTGTCATGCAGGGAGGTAGAATTGTGGGTGCGGGGGGTCTCTACACCTCAGCAAAAGTCCCCATCTGCACCCGCACATCCCCCCCCTGCACCCCCGCCAACCTCCTTCATCTTTCCTTCAAGTTACAACTAATTCCTGGAGCAGCGCAGTGAGAAAGAAGCCGCTATCTCTTATTAAGACCAGACGCCCCATCACCGCCTCCCCCCACCCTCCACCGCACACACACACACACTCGCTCGCATGGATATACATCCTCATTCACCGAGCTTTGCCGCGCTCCAAACGCAGAAGAAAATAGTGGAGCGAAGGAGAGAGAAAACCCAAGGAAAAAAAGGGGGAAGTAGTCGGCGAGCAAGATTTTTTTTTTCTTTCTCCCCTGCCCTCCTCTCGCTCTCCCTTTCCTTTTTTCCTGATTTACCGCGCTTTCCTCAGAAAGCTCCATTGTTCCCTTAGCCTAAGTCTCATCAGGCCTTTTGTGGCTGACTATCACAGCGGCAGGCAGAGAGCTGGAAATGTATAAATGGTATCATGCCTTGTGATTAATGGCGGTGCTTATGAGTCAGGTCTGATAACGGGCCTGCTCTCTACTCAATTTCAGATACCGTTAATGGAATCTGTCTTCTGCGATTGTAATGTGAGAGCGCCTAATTTGCTATGGAGCTTGAAGCTGTCACCGGCAAGGGATTGTGGGGTCATAAGGGACCTGGCAGCCGTTTGGCCTGCAGCTTGTATCTGCGGTGCTGAATAGAGCAGCTCTCTGCCTGTCAGTTAGCTGATAGGCTGATGAGGACTCTAAGCCACTCCACACAATGGCGGAAAGGGCCATACTGCCTGACTTCCCTAATTGTCGAGCCTGCTCATATTTCAGAGCCAGCGTGCCGGGGACTGGGCTGCTCCCCCCCTCCCTCCCCCCACTCCCTTTTTCCCCTCTCTTCTTGAACTTTTTTTTCTCCCTTCCCTTTTTCTATATTTCATCCTTCATCCAGCGCAGTCTCGCCCCTTAATGCACACACTTCTCTGCAGTGTTTCCCTTTTCTCTCCCTTCCCCTCCCCATCATTTGTCGCCTCTCTCCTCCTCTGTCTCTGATTTTAGTAAGTGGTGGGTCTTAGCGTATGGCAGATTATCCCAAGTTTGCTTCAATTACCACTAAAGAGATGGAGACAGTACAGGAGAGGAGGAGGAGGCGGAAAACTTTTGTGCACACATTATATTTAAGTAGCTGAGGATAAAGTCCTATCTCTACCGCCGCGCTTTCTTTAACAGTCTGCTTGAGATGAACCGGCTGCTGGGGAGGAAGCTCTTGTGATGCATTAGTGGCCCAATTCAGTGAGTGTTTTTCAAGGTCTTGCCCAAGAAGCAAACTTTGGTTGCAGGAAGATTCCAAACGGTGAAGCTGCTGGTGTAATCGCAAACTAATTTGTCAAAATATCTAAATAGTGTTTTCTTCTCATCAGGCTCATTATGTCTCCCCACTAGCTGAGTTTTGTGGATGTCTCTAACTCTCCTGTCTTACTTCCACCTCCCAGGCTGGCAGGACCTGGTCCAGGAGCGGCTCTGGCTGGAGGGCTGTTTGCAGTGAACAGGCTGAGTTGGCAGTGGGCTGTGGTGGCTGAGGTCTTCACTCTGAACAACCTCTTTGTTGGTCTCCTCTTCTTTTTGACTGCCAGCTTTCACTGTGCTGAAGATGCCACCCAGAGGAGGAAGGTAAACACAGCCCAGCTCAACGCCACCATGGTTCAGATTGATGAAGTCATTTTTCCTCATATCTTACTCACACTGCTACACCTTTTCAGGTTGCACACTGGGGCGCACTGTGCTGTGGCTTGGGGCTCTGTAACCAACACACTCTGGTGCTGTATGTGCTCATCATCGTTCCCTGGGTCTTTTACAGACTCTGCTGTCACCGGGTGAGCTCTGGGTCTGGACCCTGTGTGTACGCCTGAGACCTATATTTATTGGTTCCATGCACAATTCCAAATTGTTTACTTTTCAGTACACAACACAAGTAAATCATCTTATCCCACCTTATGATGTCACAGTCATCCAATCCAATATGCTTTATACGCTAAATTAATCAGAAAGTAGCTTGTTACAAGATCTAATGTCCCTAATGTCTGGTCAAGTAGGCTACTATAGACAACTGTTATACTGTATACTTGCTTGAGATAAATACGAAAACTCTTTTCCATGTGGTCTTGACAGGAGCTGTCTTTGCGTCTCCTTGTGTCTCTGGCGGCGTGTTTCCTTGGAGGCTTTCTTCCCTACGTCTACCTGCCCGTCTCCTCTTACCTCAACACAGCCCGCTGGAGCTGGGGGGACCAGACCACACTCTCCGGCCTGTTGACCCACCTGCTGAGGGCTGAATATGGAACCTTCAGCCTGGTATGGGCCCTCAAATAATACATGCAGTTTGTAGCTGGGCTGTAGCTTGTTGACAGTGTCAGTCCAACACTTCCACATATGCAATATAATACTCCTACAGACAGACGGCCACCTTTCCTGTAGCTCATACTTGGATGTCCATTAAATATTTTATGGATTATCATGGTCCTCAAATACGGAATTATTACTGAATTTGATTATCTCTGGGCAAACACAGTGCTCCTCACAGCACAATCACCTTTTCATTTAGGTACAAAATGTACTTTTTCTCCACCCTTAGGCAAAATATTGCGTATTTTGTTGTTGTAAGGGTCTAATATGTACTGTATGTCTGATGGCCTTTTTTAGTTCTACTCTCACTGTGTTTACAGGCAAAGACTGACAGCTCTGCGAATTTGACGACAATGTTACGGTGAGAATGACCTCCTTATATGATTGCCTTCAGCCTTTCATCTTGTTTGGAACACACACGCCGCTCCTCTAGCTGGACACTCTGCCACACTTTGCATTGGTTCTGGTGTGTTACATAGCTTTAACCTCAGATGCACAATACATTCTGAGAGCCCAGAGTCATTTCTGCAGCCCATCTCTCTCCCTCCTCTCCTCCCCTCCCCAGCAGCTTTTGTTCTTCTCATTCCACTGTCTCCCATCAAAGCAGAACTGAACCTGCTAAGAGGGCCAAATCGCTGTGTTCTGTTTCTCCAGCAGTTTGGAATGATCACTCAGCTCTGCTGTTTAAGCGTGACAAGCTGTGATGACAGACACAGCAAAAGAGCCGGAATTGTATTTTTCCACTCCAACCCCCCCCCATCCACCCACCACTTCCATCCTACTCCCCTTTCCCTCCCATCCAGCACCACCACTGCCACCACAGTCATCCCATTCCTGGTATCTTCCTCCAGCTGACGGGATGTGGGGTGTATGTGCGTCTTTAAGACCCCCCACTTCCAGCCCCCCTCTGCCAGGCGCCCACCTCTTCCCATCACCCCCACTGCTTGATGGACACGAACACCTTCAAGATGGGGAAGAGAGGCGAACATGACAGGCATGTCACACTGGAGACATAAACCCGCTGGAGAAGCTGACACACACATACACACTCGAGAGCACGTTCACACATAGTGTTCATTGGGAGATATAGGGACTCAATAAGCTGTCAAATAGAGATGGGCATTAAGGAAGAGGCAGGAAACTATCTCTCTGCTCTGAGCAAGTGCTCTGTGACTGACAGGCGCTGTGGCGAGAGGATGGGGCAGCAGGGGGTGGATGACACAGTCATTCGTATCTGTCAATCCGATTCAAAGGAGGAACTCACAATCCAAGGAGTTTGTTCAGAGAGGGGATGGAGGGCCTTTAATAATTGGTGTCCTTGATTTTTTGGAAGCGTGAAAACCCGACACACTATTACATATTCTATCTCTCTGACCAAAGCGTTTTTGAGCCAGACCGAGCATCTCGTCTTAGCAAAGTCTGAACCACAAATCCATTTCTCATCTCACCACTCATTTATAAATTGGTGAATTTGGGAATATTTTAATATTTGGAGTAGTATTTTAAGGGTTAAGAGCAATGGTTTTGGACTGAGTTTGTATTTGATATGCATCTTATGCTTTGGTATTTTTGTGTGTGTGCATGCATCAGGGCCCAGCTGGACCACTGCGTATCAGACCTCTCACTTCCTGTTTTGGTGCTGGCTGGAATGGGCCTGCTCCTCTCCTCGTGGGATAGGTAGGACGAGCTCGACGCCACGATGCAACACACTAAACACTGTCACACATACACACACAACTCAGCTGATATAGAAACATATGATCTAATCCCCCCCCCAGGTGAGACACGGGGAACAAAAACCAGTGACAAAATGCTGCGCTTGTGAAAAAAGAACACAAAAAACTCGCAGGCACCCAACTGTCAAGCTGTTGAGGTCACATTCAAATGAAGCAGAGTTGATGTATGACTTTGTTTTGGGATTTTCAAAAAGTGTTCGTGTTGTGCAAGTCAATAAGTAAATGCTTGTACGTGTGTGTGTTTGTGGCAGTGTGGCAGTTTGATCCAGTAATTCATTACAGTGGTGCCTTGCTGAGGTCTGTCGGGTGGCACTGATAAAGCAAAGTGAAGCCCCGGGCAGTAAAACCTCTCTGTAGGCCACCACATGCACCCCCCCTCTCCTGGAGTGCCCTTTGATAACTCCACTTCACACACACACAAACACACACACGTGAAAAAGCAAAAGGTCATTCTCTAACATTGCAAATTGCAGTAGAAAGTCATGGAGTTACCGGCTTGATTTCTCAACATAACATATTTCAAAATGATTTCACTAAACTCCTCCTGAAAAGGTGGGTGAATATTTCAGAGCAGTGTGTGAATGACGTCTGCTCACACGGTCCTCTCTGTTGTAGGACGTGCCGCTCGGTGTCCTGGCAGTTGGCTGCCATGACGACGGTCTACTCCCTGTTTTTTGCTTGGAGAGCCAACCTGGACGTCAGCAAACCCTTACTCCTGGGCGTGGTAAGCTGTGGAACCTAACCTCCCTCACTCAATGTGCTTGTGTCCACTGTCTAGTTTTGTATGAATTTCCCTGCAGATCAGGTGTGTGTTCTGTATGAATGCGGTTCTGTACACCGCATTTTGTCCCCTCTAGCTCGTCCTGGAATGTTTCCAGCTGAGAACCTGGGACTCCAAACTTAAATGACTGTCACTTCCTACATCTATGAGTAAAATACCCCTCTCACTCTTCATCCCTGCAGGTTGAGCGCTTCTGGCTGCAGAGCGATGCTGCACTGTGTCTGCTGGCAGGCCTGGGCCTGAGCTGCACACACACTGGGCTGGAGAGGAGGCTGGGCCGTGGGGGGTTGTGGAAGACCACAGGCTGGGCCCTCACCATATTTCTGCTGGCACATATGGTGCACACCAACCACAGGTGAGGATTCCACACACATAACTAAATTAATAAAGAAAAGACTCTGCTGGTTGGACTGAAGAGCCAAACGGCCATTTTATGTCTATAGTTTAGTGCTGCAGAGTGTTGAGAATTACAAATAGTGTTTTTGTGTTGAGCTTTAGCTTTGGTTGTCCAAATGTGTCTCCAAATGTGTCTCGACTTACTTTCACGTACTTCTGTATAGTTTAAAGCGGAATGAAGACTCTCTTATTCTTGTTCCGGCGTAAATCCCTGTGCATTAGTTTTCCCTGAGTCAACCCGATTTGTTTCTCCTCTGCGCTTCATACGGGAGGTCTGAACTCCACATGTCAGGTTTCTCTACACTCACCCCACGGTCGGGGCTGAAGAGAGGCACGGTTAGCACATGGATTCCACTCGCAGAGCTCAGGCTGAGATGTGAGCTGTCCGAGAAGGCAGATTACACCGGCACAGTGCCGGGGAGTGCCAGGCTGCCATCACTGAGCGGCTTTGATCAAGGGGGAGAGCGTGGCCCGTGCTGTCTGCCCCATCACACCTGTCTCCCTGCGATTAGATAGGCAGTCAGAGCCCGTTGCAGAGCGGATGGGGCGGGGCCACTGACAATTTACCCCCAGAGCATCTTTAATGCGCACATACAAACAGGAATACACTCACGTCCACACACTTCTGAGGAATTATACACACATCCATGATTGTTTTAACGTTAATCTACCGTATTGTGGTGATGTTGGTAGAGAGTGTGACCAGAGCAGGAACGCTGTGGTGGAGAAGTTCGGCAGGGAGCTTCTGGCCTCGGTCCCAGCAAACGCCATCATCCTGACCAGAGGAGATCTGCCTGGAAACTCCCTGCGCTACCTACACTACTGCCAAAGTGTGCGGCCGGATGTACGCCTGGTGGACCAGGAGGTCAGGGATGTCTTTTCTCTTTTCTATGTAAAGCAACAACATAATATTACTCACCTAGAGCGTTAGATGATTGATCTCAGAGCTGTATTTACATATGAAAACAATTCAGGTGTAGATTTAGGTGGCTTGAACTTGAAATTAAAACATTCTTTGCTTTGATTGACTGGCTTTATAGGATACTTGTTGGATAAAAGCTAATTCTCATCTTGGCGCTTCTCTTCCTGTAGATGATGACGTACACTTGGTATGTGGCCAGACTTGGGCAGCACTACCCTGGGGTTCACTTTCCAGGCCTCTGGTGGGACCCGGTCGATCCTGAAGGGAAGGGCACCTTCAGTCTGGAGCAGTTCCTCTCACACAACACACAGTAAGGAGCTAAGACAGAGGGAGCGAATAGAGAGAATAAAAGGGTGGAATGAACAGATAAATGGAGTGGTATAACACTCAAAGAAAGTGAATAAGGAGGGCGACAATGGGCCTAAACGAACAAGTGGGTGATCTAATGAGGCCGAGATCAGTGGAATGGTTCACACAGCCGTGAGTGCAGGGAGGAGATAAGCCCATAGAGCACTTTGATGAACTGCAGAAATGGACTAATCTATTTGATTTGGTCTCAGTCCGCCTCTCGCCGGCTGATTGTGGCTCTCTGGTCTCAGCGCTCAGTCCTCCACAAGGGTCCGTCACCCAGAAATGGGCAGGAGACCTGTTAATACCAGGCCCACCAGGGGGCAGTGTTTGCTAGGCCAACGTGCCTTTCTTCCAGTGGGGTAACGCTGACCTGTGGGATTAACCCTTGGGGCCGGAGCCTTTGGAGAGCAGCATGAAGCTGGAGGGAAGGTAGAAGGTGTTGGGCTATGAGGAAAAGTATTAGAGTTAACCCACATGGAGTCTCATCTGCAGTTACCTGGGGTGAGACTGAGTGATGTTTGAAAGCTGCTGGTTGAGAGTGTGAATGGTGTTTGGCTGCTATCTGATTTTGTACGTGTGCGCCTGTGTGTGCTTTTTATGTGTTTTTCTGCAGGAGGCCCGTGTTTTCCTGTATCGGGTTGCCTGAGGGAGATACAAGCTGGGAGCGCAGCTTCTCTCGCTGGCCCTTAGGTGTATGTGAGTACCTGGTGCCTGTTCAGAAGCAGTTTCACCCGGAGGACTGGGCCCGTCGCACCCGAAACCTTTACAACTGGAGCGAGCCACACAATAGGTACACACACACACACACACACACACACACACACACACACACACACACACACAGCATGATAAGTGTTGATCAGGCATAGAATGAAATCATTTTCAACATCATTTCAAACCTTTCAGGATCTTTGGATCACACCAGAAATATTTACTTAGACAGAAAATAAACTTTACTATTTCAATTCAAACCGTGGACTTCATCATCAGCAGCAGACATGCTCGCCTTCTCTCTGTAGCCTTTGGTCAAACTGTCACAGACGCCACAGTTTCCCTCAGCGATGTTTCCCTCTGTTCTCTCTGCTGTGCTCCATTGTGAATTCAACCAGAGTATGACATTATGCCCTCATCCATTTGAGATTAGACTGATGATAAAAAATAATAACTTTCTTATTGCCTTGTGTCAATAACTGTGTCAAAAGTGGAATTAGTCAAAGCTGCATATTCTGTTCCTGTTGCCAGCAGCTCTTCATTCACTCAGATTCCACAGCTGAATACTGTGACATTATTTCCTGCACCCTCGCGACAAGTGTGTCTGCCAATGCCCCCAAGCCATATATTAGCTTATTCCACTGAAATATATTTTCTTGAAGAAGGGGTCAAGTGTTTACAGCACCAAGTCACAACAAATGAAAAAAGCCTGATATGATTTACTCCATGTCTAATGTGCTAGCTGGTATTGTTGCTCAGTCACTGACATGAAGTGTTTAAAACCCTGCAGAGTTGAATGGAACCATATCTTCATATGAATAATCGTTTATAGTTAGTGGAACTCTGCATAAGCCCAGATCTGAAGCTGTTCAGATTAACAAACGTGTTTCCTGTGTCTGTACAGTTTCCATCCTGGGTCCTGGGAGCGTGTTGCTAATGAGGAGATGTGGCAAGCCAGGTAAGGTCAAGGTTTCACTGTAGATACTGGTTAGAATGGGCTATAGACTTTAGTGTGCAGATAAAAGCTGTGTCACGACGCACCCCGGCCTGCTACAACATCTCCATAAAGCAGTCTTGTGTGGTGGAGCATCTACATGTACGTTGTATTTGGTAGCAGCATCTACATAAATCACTCCATTGGACTGCTGCGTCTCAGAGTGTGGATCTGCATGGCTCATCCATCCAGCACTTAGCCCTGAGCCTGTGTGCTTTCTTTCAGGATGAAGACGGCTTTCTTTCTGTTTGACCTGGCAGAAAAGATGGAGGGAGAGGGGAAAGCTCGCCTCTTTGCTCTGTCTTACACTGTGAGTCTGACCCCGACAAACATGCAACAACACTGTTATCATAATAGTTCAGTTACCTTGTTGCATGTGAGTACTTCAGTTTTAATGCATCTGTCTTTCTCCCCCTCCCCCCCCTCCCCTGTCTGTCTGTCACCATGTGCCCCTGCAGTTGTACAAGGAGCTTGTTGAGGCTCACTCAGACTACCCTCCAAACTGGGACAAGAACTTGGCTCTGGCCTGTGAGAGGCTCCTCCATTCAGGTCAGCAGGGCTTCAGTCCAGACAGCCTGCTGACCTGCAGCGCTCGACACTTTACTCTCTACTTAGAGAAGGAACACACGGACCCCCAGGCGCCCGCCATCCGCTCTGCTATCGCACACCTGCTCAAAGAGAGAGAACGACTCCATCAGCGCCAGAGGCAAACCCCATGACGAGGTCCAGAGAGATCCACATGGAGCTGACACACGAGTGTGGAAAGCTCCTGGGACAAAGACTGAACTAAGCTCCACAAAGATGGAGGATATTAATGTGGTGTTTGGTGAAGTATTTGGCAAAACAGACTTGTTTAAATTGCCTTAATTATTTAGTGGACTGACTTTGGGGATCAGATTATTCCTCACACTAAAGGCTTTTCACACTAACATCTACATATTGGACCATTAAGCGAGTCTTGATCTCAGGCTCACTGTAAATACACACTTTGACTCTTTGACTCCAGGTTTCGGCTGCTGATGCACACATCAAACAGAAGAGTGCAGACAGGATGGAAGGAAAAGGACTGAACCACCTTAACTGGAAGAATGTCGACAGTTGACCCATGAGTGCTTTAGGGACATGGCTCAACCTTTGGAAGCCTTGGCTGACCCCAATCAAGTTGTTCCCTTCCTTCACTCAGTCCCTTGCTTTATCTCTGCATCTCATTAATTTTCCTCCTCTTCTGCTCTCACAGCTTTTAACGTGGTGATTATTGTGCCTGCCTGCTCTATTTCTCTCCCATTAGGACGAAAAGGCTGAGATTGAGGAAAACACAATTTTGGGGCAGAAATGGAGGATTAGTTCCCGTTTAATCTGGGACAGACTTGTGCCACACTGTCCTCACGTCCCATCATCAGCACACCCTCTATCCGTCCATCCGTCTATCTTGGATGGTCCTTTAAATGTTTCAAACTAATGGATTAGATGAGTGTTTTTCCCACTGTTCCTTCCTGACAGCAGGGCGGTAATCCCTCATGGATTTATGTGAAATGTCACAATGCCAGAGACCCTTTTAGAGGTGTGTTTGTGTGTTGATTTGCGTTTGCATGTGCGTGCGTATGCTTAAAGCTCCATCCAAGCCTTTCCCCTTCCAGAACGTAGCCACACACAAAATCACGGTCAATAAGCAGATTGACACACACTGGAAAGCAAAGTGCTTTGATCATCAGAGGAGGATAAAGTCAAAGTAACTCTCAGGGACTCGTGTAAACATGCAACAATCTACAAATTCTCAGCTTAATGGATTCCTGGCCTCACGAATGTTGAGGTCAGAGATGTTGCAGCACCTTTGTGTCGCTCTGATGTGTGTTCAGGCTGGGAGATGTCAGTGTGATATTCCACTAGGAATCTAATGAAGGGGTGAGCTTGTGTCGTTTCCTCAGAATGTAATTCAGCGTGTCTGTCTGCGGGCCTGGTTTATGGCTGTTGTGATTGGACCGACCGGTTTGCCCTCGTAAAAGAAGAATATTGTTCATTTTCTACAAATGAAAATTTACCAATAAAGAGTCCATTTTCTTACATTCTTTGGAGAATGTTTTCTTGATATACTCGCTGTGTTGTTATGAAGCAGTGAAAGCATAATTCCTTTAACTTTATTATAACTTCATATGTTATTGTTTGTGTGTTCATCACATTTTGCTTTGTTTTTTATTGCGAGTCTTGCTTTGCTTCCTTCCTGTCCTCCTCTCTGCCATCCCTCTCCTCTCTCCCACCCTCTCGCCCTGTCTTTCCCTAACCCCTCTTTTCCTCTCCTCTCTGCTTTCTCTGAGAGTCAGTTGCCCACCCTAAATCAGCAAGCTGCTGAGGATTGTGGGAACCCATGGAATCGCCGTGACCGTGGATGCAGGCAGGGAGCCACGGCAACGCTGGAATGTGGGGCGTCTGAGGAGATAAGAGCTGTGAGCCCAGCCAGCGAGAGGGAAGGGATGGAGCGGGGGGGGGGGGGTGAGGAAGAGTGAGGGTGAGATAGAAACAGGGAGAGCAGCAAGTCTGTGAATGGGAGACAGAAACACAACACCAAAACAGCCAGAGAGCGAGTTAGAGAGAGAGAGGGGCGGGGGACAGAGGGGGGCACACACACACTGGAGATGGGAAGCCAGCCTTATTCCTCTTTGCATTTCATTTACATCCCTGGCCGTATCGACCAATCGGATTGGGAGCAAAGCCCAGGGCTTAGGAGGGGAATAAAAAGACAAAATGCCTTTGCTGCTCTCATCCCTCCCTGATAATACCCCTTCTGTTTTTCTTTTCTCTTTTCCTCTCGTCTATAAGTAGATACTGTCCGAAATGCCAGCGGAAAAGCGACACCTCCGCTTGCTGTGTATCTCAGATAGACCGAGCGGGAGCAGGGGCTGAAAAGACAGCTTTAGCTACTGGGCCTATCTCCTCTCCTCTCCTCTCTCCCTGGCTGCATGGAAGCTTGGAAGGGGAGCGAGGCCGAGGGGTGGGGTGTGTTGGTTAGTGTTTGGGAAGAGAATAGACGGTGTGAGCGGCATGATATACTGAGCTGGCCACAGATTTTGCACAATCTTACACTCTGTAAAAGTTTGCCTGCAGATCTCCTTCCCTAAGCGTGAGGAACCTGTTTCCAAGGATGTTTGTGTTTGTGCCTGACGCCCATATTTGTCCCTGCTGCCTCCCCACATATTAGCACTGGATTGTTGTTATTCCACCAAGCTAAGTTGCAGGTTTATTTACTTGTCCTCTCAACCTCTCAGCAGAGGCTCAACACAGTAGATCCTTAGCCCTGATTGGTGCTAATGGATGTTGTGTATCATTACGGGTGTGTATTGGGTTGTAAAGCCCCTCTTGGTCAGCCTTTGTTGACTGAAGTGAGTCGTTTTCACGTGTGTGTGTGTCTGCAGTGCAGGTACAGTGCGTTTGCGGGTTTACTGGGTGTATTTGTACAGGTGTTGGTAATGTTTTCCATTGTGTTCTTGCTTGTGTTTGTGTTGTTTTTTGTTGTTTGCAGGTGTCTTTCCTGTAGCACGCCATTGTTTTGTTGCTTATGTCGTTGGTCCAGGCGCACCCAGCCTATTGTATTGCCATTGGCTGCAGCGCTGGCATTGTTGCTGATATAGGGCTTATTGAGCGCGATTGTTGTAGCTGGAATGGGAGTTCATCTCCATGGGGGTCTGCAGCAAAGCATTCACACGTAGAAAAAAGGGCCTTTACCTGCCGCCACCAGACGCTCGCGAGAGATAAGGTTACCTTAGGACCCCGTGTGGACCCACTCTACCTTCACAGCATCCTCATCCTCCACAACCTCGCCCCTCTAGTAAAACAACCCAAACAATAGAGGCAGATATGAGGGATTACAGGTCGGAGGGTTGGGGAATGCGACATCTCCATTTCCAGGATCAATCTACAAACGCGCCGTAATCTCTGGCTCTGAGCCCCGCATACCTCCAGTGGTCTCGCTGCCCGAGAGCCGCCCCATTGCCAGGCAGTGTGAGCTGCTCCCACAACTGATAGGATAGGACAGTAGCTGTGATGATGGCGTTGGTAGTGGTGGTGAGGTTCAGGCAGAGAGTATGGATGGGATAGTTTGAGGACCAGAGGGACGAGTAACTCTGGGTCCTCTGTCTGTATCCAAACATCTCTCTTTAATCCTCTCTGATAGCTCTGTTGATGCACAAACACACGTGTACGCCATCCGTTAATGCTGTAGATGAAAATGCTTCTGTGTGTGTGTGTGTGTGTTTGTGTGTTTGTCTATCCCTAAAGTTAATTTTTAAAATGACTATGAATTCGTGAATGTGAAATAACTTTGAATACTTCAGAGCAAACGGAATATTATCCCCACGCTCCTGTTGTTATCTTGTTTACACACATTTGTTTATTCGATACAGCCTCACTCCACCACAGCACTTCTGTATATCAAAGACAGCAGCGGCGGAGCATAATTGAAAATGGCTACCGTGGAGAAAGGTCTCTGTGTGCTCTGACTGCGAGGAGGCAGCGCCGCTTTTCTGCTCCCTCCTTAGACGTATTTAAATAATTGAGGGGTAAACTGACAAATTAGGCACCTTTATGGACGCCCCTGGGCTCTCTCTGGGGTCCGTTCGGTTCCCCCCCCCCCCCCCCCCAACACAAGAGAACGCCACCAGGCTCGGATAACTATCTCCCTCTCTCCTTCTCTCTCTCTCTCGCTCTCTCTCTCTCTCTCTCTCTCTGTGCTTTGAGAGAGAGAGGGAAGGGAAGAAGGAGAGGAGTAGCGGGGCCAGGAGGAGTTTCGCCAATCAAGTGGGCCACACTTCCTCCCTCAGGTTCTAATTTTGTGCCACATTAAAGAGCTCGGCCTCCATTTAGGACACAGAGAGGCATTTTCATAATTTGCCGCATCTCTCCACTAGCTCGGGGTGTCTCTTCTCCTCCCTCTCCTCCCTCTTCCTCCTTGCAGTCCGTGTCTGAATGCAGGGCCCGGGGAGGAAGAGGGTGGGGGGGTAATTCATTCGCTTCTTTTCAACCGACCGGTTACACTTCTGCATAATGTTGCTGCTAGGTGTGTGAATAGCGGCTAATATTTATCTCTAATAATTCTTTATGAGACCTGAATATTATATTGAAGCATAAAAGCCAACACTTCTTACCGTCAGCTGTATGGAAATATATGTTCTGTCTGTACATTAGGGCAGTTTGAGGATAGATGTACATGTAATTGCCCCGTGGAGGATAAATACAGTTTATTGAATCTTGAATGGTGTTTGGCATCCTGAGTCCAAACTGTAGTGGGCCTAATCCATGACCATCATGCTGCGCGGCTGTGATGTGTGAGCAGATAATACCTGTGAATCCCCTTTAAATACGGAACGTCGCCAAGCTTAAAGTTGTTTAAGTTCCGCCATCCATTCAGGCGCGGCTGGCGTGCGTGTAAGCATCGATTCATAGATGATTGGTCACATAATTCACAGTCTCGGGGGGGCGTTTCATCGCTGACAGACGAGCTAATCTGAAATCCCCCAATTTACAAATGAAAATCCCACCATCCAATTGAGCTAATAGAGGGACTTGAATGGGATAATAAGATGTGGTGTAATACTGTGTAAAAAGCCTGTAATGTTGTGTTGGTGTAAGAGCCCGTGTGACTGCGTGTTTGACTGTTTGCAGTGATTACCGGGGCCTGCGGGCCTGGCGGCGCCTCCGTGGCTGGGATGGAGCGCTTCTCCCTGGGCAAGGATACGCCTGTCTGCCCCCTTCTGCTGGAGCTACAGGGACCACGAACTCAGGAGGGTTAGCTCTCTCTCTCTCTCTCTCTCTCTCTCATTCTCTCTTTCTCTCTCTCACTTCCACCCCCCCCCCTCTCTCCCTCACTTCCATTCCCTCTCTCTCTCTCCCTCTCTCTCTGTACTATTGCAGTGCTTGCAGATGTGCACAAACAAGGGAGGATTAAAGCAAAACGAATCTAAACAGACAAATGGAATTAGAGTGATGGGTGTCGGTGGGCTGGTTCACAGTGATAAACATAATGATGCTGTGTGTGTGTGTGTGTGTGTGTGTGTGCGTTTGTGTGTGTGTGTGTGTTCCTGTGTCTAGGGGATTATCAGCGGTTAGGTGTGTGGTGTGTATGGCTGGGTGACTGCTTCTGGGTGTCTTTGTGTGTTTGCCTATCTGTCTATGTTTTTGTAATTATGTGTGTATATTTACTCGGTCTCTACTTGTGTGTGCGATAAATGTGTTATTCCATGTTGCCTCACCAAAACAAGCCTCTACGCCCTCTGCATGTGTGTGTGTGTGTGTGTGTGTGGATAGGTTTCTCCCCTCAGCCTTTCCCTGTCGGTTGGGGTCATATTCCCTTCTTGTTTTTGTGTGTCTGTGCCTGTTTGTGTTTGTGCACTGCAGCTGTTATTTAAGCCTCTGTGCCGGTACCAGACGTATCAAAACTGTTCGCCCAATATTGACATATACCCAGAAGGACAATACACTATTAGTGAATGTTTGTGGAATGTGAAGGTCTCGTTACAGTAATCTTGCCCGCCTGCTCCACAGTGGTGTGTGTGGATGTTGTCCGTGGGCTTGTTTTCTTGATGCGGGGGGGGCCCTGTGTTTGTGTGCTGAGGCTGTCTGTGTGTGCGCGGAGGAGCCGGTGGGGGGTCACGATCAACAGTCTGGGGATCCCCCACCGAGGGGCTCTGGGATTAGGGCTAAACCCTGCCCTGCCAGATGGGCACAGCACATCCTGGACTTTGCTCACTCAACACCAGCACCTTAAGGACCACATTCTCCCTGCCCCTCTCCTCTGAGGACCTGGAGCCTCCTTTGTACTCGCCCAAGCCTCTTGTGTTTCAGATGAACCCCTCAGATTTGTTGTCACAGCGAAATCGTTGTTATCTCTCTTACAACCGACTGATATACTAATGGTTTCTGGTGATGGTTTCTTCCCAGGGCCGTGCAGAAAGGTGGCGGGAGAGAGGAGCAGCTCTTCAAAGTGTCAGAGAGTGGACAGTATGGACAAGTCAGCAGGTTCAACGGCGTCAGAGATGAAACTCCCAGGTTGTTTTGATGTGGTATATATTAGAGCTGCAGGCTATACTGAAATTATTGTGTGTGTGTGTGTGTGTGTGTGTGTGTGTGTGTGTGTGTGTGTGTGTGTGTGTGTGTGTGTGTGTGTGTGTGTGTGTGTGTGTGTGTGTGTGTGTGTGTGTGTGTGTGTGTGTGTGTGTGTGTGTGTGTGTGTGTGTCCCAGCTATCAGAGGTGTGTTAGATTGCTGCCTGCCTGACTTCTCAGTCGGCAGGACAATTTATTAATTTATATAATTGTATTTATGCAGTTAAGTGTCCCTATTAAAGCGTACCTGCACATGTTAAAAAGTATTTCCTGGCTACTATGAGGTGCTCAATCATTGTGGCGTCGCCCACCTGCATGTGTGCATTCATGGATCCCCCCTCCCTCCTCCTCCCGCATGATTTAGGAAATCATCTCTGTGTTACTTGAAAGCAGATTACAAAGAGACAAGTGCACAAACAAATAAAAGATTACAGGCTGTGAACATGTTTCAGTCTAATGCCCTTTCAACAAGCGCTGCTCAGCACAATGCCTCCTCTCTCCCCAAGCTAAATTTGGATTTCCACTCTAATGTGAAGGCCTGCTGGCCGCCTCCATCTTCCACCACGAGCGCAACCTCTGTAATGACAGTGTTCCACGCCACTGGCCTGTCTCCTCCTCTGGTATTAGTCGGGCTTTGGAGTTCAAGTGACTACGGGGTTTAAACATGGATTTTTTTTTTTAAAGGGGGGAAAAAGACTCGCTGTTGTTCTTGAAAAGCTGTGTTTATCCAGGATTAGAGACACCAACATGTTAATAATTGTTTCTCACAGAACTGCAAAGAAGCACTTTCCTGTAATCCCCTAATCAGGCATTACACCTCTGAGCGAAGCCACAACGCAGGCGCGTGCTGCGTGTGATGCTGCACGCCCACACTGTGTGAGGCTCCCGCATCCTCCCTGTACACCACACCCACTGTGTGCAGAATCAGCTGCTGTATTCACTCTCACACACAAATCTGCTTTTTGCTACGACTCAATGAAGCATCTTTGGTTGTATTTGTTTCAATGTGAATGCCTGAAATGTGTGGAAAGCTCATCGATGTTCCATTTCTCTGGACTATTTTTCAGTCCCCAGACAGTCGCCTCTGAGGTCTCTGGGTTCTCTGGGTTTCTAAGCCCCCCCATGGTGAGCACAAGAGTTACATAACATTTAATTATAAGCTTTGCACCTCTGATGTGGTAGTGGGTTTGTAACTCAGCACCTCTTGCGACGGTGATGAGGTCACATAGTTTGCCGGGCCTGGTCAGCGTGTCGGCTGTCCTCTGTGAGTACAGTGTGGTGCCGGGGTCAGACACCAGGTCACTGTACTCGCTGAGATGATGACAGGTCTCAGGCCGCTGTGAGTGAGTTCACATTGATATGCTTATGCTGATGGTGGTTGTGATGATGTCATATGTGCACTATCCACTCTCCATCCAGTGTTTCAATCGTTTCATTTTCACATTCACCCTCTTCTTGTTTTTTATTTTCTTGCGCCCCTTGTTGGAGTTGAGGGTTTGTTTGTTGTCCCCCCCCCCTCCCCCCTCCTGATCTCTGCCCCTCTCCCTCTCCTCACAGGGCCTGGTTGGAGAGTGCGTCGAGGGGATCGGCGGGGATTAACCTGGGGAATTTAATTAGTGGAGCTGTCGTCCCCCGGCCCTTAACATTTCAATCTCCCCGGGCTGGCCAGGGCCGGAGCTGGACCTGTGAGGACCGGGAGCCTGGGGGGAGGAGGGAGAGGCGACGGGAGGCGACGGCAGCACAGAGGCAAGACACACATTTGACAAACAGATTACCATGAGTGGAGGGAGGGACAGGGAACACAGCGCAATCGAGCGGGATGGGTGGACAAACGTAGATAAGTTTAAATCTCATTTCATGTTTGGGATGAAAGAATTGTCTTGATAATATTCTGTACTTTGATGATCCAGGCTCAAATGAGGCCCCGTTGGCCTTTTTCATTAAGACTTAAGCTATAGAAATGGAGTCAAAGCCATCAAAAAACTCTTCAGCAGCCTATAGATGTTTATATGTGCACGTCTTAACATATCCGCTCTTCTTTCATTAATAATGTTGTTGTGTTGGCGGCCAGCGAGAGTTCGACCCGGTCGCTCCTCAATCCTAATTTAAGCCACACTATGGCAATGTAATCCCGATGCTAAACTCCCCATGAACCCATCCCAGACCCGACCCCCCCCTGCAACACACCCGCCCCACCCACCTGCCCTACAAACACCTGCCCCACCCTCCCTACAGACAACCGCCCCACCCTACAATCACCCGCCCCACCCACCCTACAAACACCCCTGCTAGAAGTGTGTCTGCCCCGTTAGCGCCTACTAGAGGGGTCACGTCCAGCAGATGTATAAACTGATGTAAGAATGTCTCCAGCTCCCTTGGGGGGCTGACAGCAGCGGCGGTGACGGCGGCGGCGTTGACCCGCTGGTCACCGGTGAATCCCCTGTTTATATTCCACACACACACCCCGAGCTCTGGGGAGCCGTCCCAGAATCCTCCTGTGGGACTGCTGGTAATTTAAGTCAAACATGATGTGTCCGCTTGTTTGACACCCATTTAAAGCTTTTCAATCACACGTGTTTGCCACAGTCCATCGCCCGGCCCGCCGGCTGCACACGGTCACACCCCGGATCAATGTGGTTTGATCAAGTGAAGCATTGATTTCACATATGAGACACCTTTCTGTCCTGATCACTCAGAAATCGTCCGCTTTGACGCATTCTGACACAATTTTACAGACAGATTTAAATACAAAATAAAGTGTCTCA